>NW_026617581.1:0-16457 GCF_000801105.2 Raphanus sativus
GAAGTGTATAAATGGTGAGAAAGAGTTCAAGATGGGTTTATGAAGCTAAGGGATCATTTGGGAGAAGTGGTGTAATAGTAAATAGTAACATGACTACTATTTACTATTACAAGAGTTACTATACACTATTTGGAGACTTGCAACTCAAGGAAGGTACAAGGTCGACCATAAGTGAAGTAAGGAGGGATGGAGAGCTTAAGGGAAGAGCGCATACTGTTACTGACCGTTGGAGGATAAGGTCTCTTATCCTTAAGCTCAGCCAGACCGAGACAGCCTGTAAAGCAAGGCGCGCCACTTTCACCTTTTGACCAAAGCATGTGTGCAATCTTAGCCAAGTATTGCCTTGACTCCACATGCTTTGAATAGTGTTCTGAAAGCCCTAGTCTTTACTCTTCTCCTCTTTATATACTCTTGTATTGTCGACATTTTGAGTTTATGAAATCAGAGACACATTTTCTCTTAAGCTTTGCAACAATGGTTACATAATCTCTTTATCTCTTTACAAACAATCTTTCTCTTCACTCGGATTCTCTCTATTTCTCCTCTATTCTCTCAATACCATTCTTATTCTCTAAAATCATATGGTATCAGAGCCAGGTTGGCTTTGGTATTGAGATCTGGGTTCGTGTTCTTCAGTTCGATTCAAGTGAAGATTCAAAAGTGTTCTTGGCGGGAAGAAAAACATGGAGGATAACTACAACAACAACAAAGTGATCTCGGTTCCGGTTGCTCTCAAGGGAGGAAGCAACTACTTGCTGTGGTCTAGGCTGGTGAAAACAGCTATTGGAAGGCTAGGGCTTTGGAGTCACATCACGGATGAAGCTCAAACAAAGCCAGTGGCCAAGGAAGATGAAGATGAGAAGGAAAAGGAGAAAGCTTTGGCTGAGTTCAAGCGGTGGGTGAAAGATGATCTTATGGTGCTATCCGTGCTTCAGGGATCTCTTGAGCTGCATCTCCTTGAAGCCTACAGCTACTGCGAGACTCCTAAGCATCTATGGGAGGTGCTTCAAAAGACTTATGGTAACAAAACCAACTTAAGTCGTGTGTTTGAGTTGAAGGGAGCTATCAATGCTCTTGTTCAAGATGGTGAGGAGTTCGCCAAACACTTGGGGAAGTTCAGAGCTCTTTGGAACGAGCTGGAGGGCTTAAGACCCAACACTACTGATCAAGATACACTCGCGGAGAGAAGAGAGCAAGATCAAGTGTTCGGGCTTATGATGACATTGGATCCGGCCTATAAGGATGTGATAGCACACATCTTGAGGTCTACTACACTGCCATCCATGGAAGAGGTGTGCGCACAACTACAGAAGGAGGAGGGATCTATTGGTCTCTTTGGAGGGAAGAAGGATCTTTCCTTAGCACACAAGGCTGAAGAAGTACAAGCTAACAAGGCTATGTACAAGGGTGGAGATAGAAAGTATGGTGAGAAGTTCTCGGGTGATTGTGATCATTGCAAGAAGACAGGGCATAGGAAAAGCCAGTGCTGGATCTTACACCCACACCTCAAACCGCCGAAGTTCACAAAAGGTGGAGATGCAAGAGCTAACCTTTCTGCTGAAACAAATGGAGCTGGTCCATCCGGAACTAGTCCAAGTGTGAAGGTGGGTGAAAGCGAAGGTAAAGCAATGGCATCTCAACAATTGGGCAGTAAGGGTGGAGACAATGAAACCATAAGGAGGTCTGACATCGAGTCCCTCATCAAAGCTCTTAAGGAGTCTGGTAACACACTCGGAAACACTCTTGGTTACTCATATAATGCTCATCTTGTTTCAAGTGTTCCTGATAGGTTGCTAGACATGATTGAGCATGCATATAGTACTGAAAAAGCCTTGAATGTTTCTGATAAGTTGCTAGATGTTATTGAAAGCTTGCGGAATAGAAATGATCATCCTAGGACTCATATTGCTCAAAACATGCATAAGCCTTTGATTATTGATTCTGGTGCATCTCATCACATGATAAGTGATTGTAAGCTCATTAAGGATTTAGAACCGGCTCAAGGGCATGTGATGATTGCGAATGGTGCTAGGATCCCTATCAAAGGAGTTGGAAAACTCAAGTTGTTTGATAGGGATTCTAAAGCCTTCTACATGCCCGAGTTCACTTCTAATCTTTTATCTGTGAAAAGATGCACTAATGATCTCCAATGCAATGTTATTTTCACCCCTAATGAGGTTATGTTTCAGGATATTGAGAGTAGAAAGCTCATTGGACAAGGTGTTACCAAGGGAGAGCTTTATCTACTTCAAGACACTTTACCCATTTCTAGTTCCTGTTGTTCTTTCAATTCGGTTTCTTCTAATAATGATGCATTGTGGCATGCTAGACTAGGTCATCCTCACCTTAGAGCTTTAAGCTTGATGTTACCAGGTGTTGTTTTTCAAAACAATGATTGTGAAGCTTGTATTTTGGGAAAACATTGTAAAACTGTGTTTCAAAGATCAACTACTGTTTATGAAAATTGTTTTGATTTAATCCACTCTGATGTGTGGACATCTCCTTGTTTATCCAGAGATGGATACAAGTACTATGTCACCTTCATTGATGAGAAATCGAAATACACCTGGATAACTCTCATTAAAACAAAGGATAGGGTGATAGATGCATTCAAGAATTTTCATGACTATGTGACTAACCAATATAATGCCAAGATCAAGATTTTCAGGTCTGATAATGGAGGAGAGTACATAGGTCATGTCTTTAAAGACTATCTGTCCAAGCATGGGATCTTGCATCAAACTAGCTGCCCTTACACACCACAACAGAATGGTGTGGCTGAGAGGAAGAACCGGCATCTGATGGAAGTTGCACGAGCTCTTATGTTTCAAACGAGTGTACCAAAGAGATACTGGAGTGATGCTGTCTTAGCAGCTTGCTACTTGATCAGCAGAACACCAACCAAGATACTGAAGGATCGAGCACCTTTTGAGGTACTTACCAAGAACAAACCAGTGCTAGATCACTTGAGAGTATTTGGTTGTGTGTGTTATGTGCTGGTACCAGGAGAAACAAGAAACAAGCTTGAAGCAAAGAGCTCTAAGGCAATGTTTATTGGGTACTCTACATCCCAAAAGGGATACAAGTGCTATGATCCGGATGCAAGAAGAGTTCTGATCTCCAGAGATGTTAAGTTCATGGAGGAGAAAGGATATTATCAAGGCAAGAATTGGGAGGAGCTAGAAGAACTAGCTAGACCATATGATAGAGCAGCCAGTCTACGGATGATATTTGAAGGACTTGGGATAGGAGTGACCCAGGATCAAGGGAGGCAACGCACACCTCCTACAAATGGAACTGAAGAACCCACTCATCTTGATCATGAGGGAGGCAATACACCTGAAGCTGGAGGTCAAGGAGATCAAAGTTCAGGCAGTGGTCATGATCAAGTTGAGATGGGAGAAGGAAATGAAAGTCAGTCTGAGCAAGAGGATCAGACTCAACAAGAAGAAACGAGTGGAGTTCAAGAGGTACAATCCGAACCAGTGCAAGAAGTTCAACAAGTACCTGTCTTAAGGAGAAGCACACGGCAAAGGAGAGATGCTTCCAACTGGGTAAACACGAGAGTGTACTACAATGCCCAGGCTGTGGAGCATCCCTCTCAAGCTGTATGCTCGTTTGCTGAGTTTCCAGAAGAGCATTGTGCCTTTCAAGTAAGCTTGGATGAAAGTTATGTTCCAAGAAGCTATGAAGAAGCAATGCTAATACAAGAATGGAGAGATTCAGTCAATGCTGAGGCAGATGCTATGATTAAAAATGATACTTGGTATGAGAGTGAACTACCTAAAGGGAAGAAGGCAGTGACTAGCAAGTGGATCTTCACCATCAAGTATCTTCCAAATGGCAAGATAGATAGGCGCAAGACCAGACTAGTTGCAAGAGGGTTCACTCAGACATGGGGAGAAGATTATATAGATACATTTGCTCCTGTTGCTAAGCTCCATACAATCCGGGTTGTGCTATCACTAGCTGTGAACCAAGAGTGGGAGTTGTGGCAAATGGATGTCAAGAATGCTTTCTTGCAAGGAGAGCTTGAAGATGAGGTCTATATGCTTCCACCTCCTGGTCTTGAACACTTAGTGAAGAAAGGGAATGTTTTGAGATTGAAGAAGGCTATATATGGTCTCAAGCAATCACCTAGAGCTTGGTACCATAAGTTAAGCACCACACTGAATGGAAGAGGTTTCAGGAAGTGCGAACTCGATCATACCCTATTCACTTTGGTTACACCATCAGGTATCATTGTAATCCTTGTATATGTGGATGATATTATCATTACTGGTTCTGATAAAGCAGGTATCAAGGAAACTAAGGACTTTCTCAAATCTGTGTTTGAGATTAAAGACTTGGGAGAGATGAAATATTTCCTTGGAATTGAGTTATGTAGATCCAAGGAAGGCTTGTTCATCTCTCAAAGGAAATATACACTTGATCTCTTGAAAGATGCAGGTGCATATGGAGGCAAGGTAGCTAAGATGCCCATGGAGGATGGGTACAAGGTTCCACGTGAGGGGGAGATTGAAGATAGCAAGCCATTCCATGATCCAAAGCTTTATAGAAAGCTTGTAGGTAAGTTGATTTACTTAACCATCACACGGCCTGACATTTGTTTTGCTGTGAATCAGGTGAGTCAACATATGCAAACTCCAAAGGAACATCACTGGCGTATGGTGGAAAGGCTGTTGATGTATCTGAATGGAACTCAAGGTCTTGGTGTTTGGATGGGTTGCAACAAAAGCACTGAAGTGGTGGGCTACTGTGATGCTGATTGGGCAGGAGACCGGGTTGATAGAAGATCAACTACTGGCTATTGCACTTTCATTGGTGGGAACTTGGTTACTTGGAAGAGTAAGAAGCAGAAGGTGGTCTCTTGTTCTAGTGCAGAAGCTGAGTATAGAGCTATGCTGAAGCTTACAAACGAGCTGGTGTGGATCAAAGGGATTCTGAAGCACTTGGAGATTGATCAAGCTACACCAATGACCATGCATTGTGATAACCAAGCAGCTATTCACATTGCATCCAACTCGGTGTTCCATGAGAGGACCAAGCACATAGAGGTTGATTGCCACAAGGTTAGGCAGATGATTGTGCTCGGGGTAACCTTACCTTGCTACACAAGGAGTGAAGATCAGTTGGCTGATGTGTTCACCAAAGCAGCTAGGCAGAAGACAATGGAGTCCATACATATCAGACTAGGACTCATTGATCTTTCTCCTAGCCGGAGCTGATCCCCTTAGCTACGGAACTCTCACTCTTTTTCCCTCATCAAGGTTTTGTCCCAATGGGTTTTCCTTGGTGAGGTTTTTAATGAGGAGAGTTTCATGGCTTTCCAAGCTTGACTTGTTCCATATGGTCAAGCTTGAGGGGGAGTGTTAAACTGAAGTGTATAAATGGTGAGAAAGAGTTCAAGATGGGTTTATGAAGCTAAGGGATCATTTGGGAGAAGTGGTGTAATAGTAAATAGTAACATGACTACTATTTACTATTACAAGAGTTACTATACACTATTTGGAGACTTGCAACTCAAGGAAGGTACAAGGTCGACCATAAGTGAAGTAAGGAGGGATGGAGAGCTTAAGGGAAGAGCGCATACTGTTACTGACCGTTGGAGGATAAGGTCTCTTATCCTTAAGCTCAGCCAGACCGAGACAGCCTGTAAAGCAAGGCGCGCCACTTTCACCTTTTGACCAAAGCATGTGTGCAATCTTAGCCAAGTATTGCCTTGACTCCACATGCTTTGAATAGTGTTCTGAAAGCCCTAGTCTTTACTCTTCTCCTCTTTATATACTCTTGTATTGTCGACATTTTGAGTGTTATGAAATCAGAGACACATTTTCTCTTAAGCTTTGCAACAATGGTTACATAATCTCTTTATCTCTTTACAAACAATCTTTCTCTTCACTCGGATTCTCTCTATTTCTCCTCTATTCTCTCAATACCATTCTTATTCTCTAAAATCATAGAACCACGATCTAAGAAGCTTTATTTGGAACCACTAATCAGTTGAGAATAACCAGGAAGTTGAATAAATATCATAGGAGTTGTGATTAAGAAGATATCCCACTTTCTATCCAGATGATTCCAGATTAGCCTGTCCGGACATATGGCAATATCTTCATGATTCTTATCAAACCAGGATGAACCAATATATAAGAAGCTTGATTGGAAACCACTAATCAGTGAGAATAACCAGGAAGTTGAAATAAATCTCATAGGAGTTGTGAGTAAGAAGATATCCCACTTTCTATCCAGATGATTCCAGATTAGCCTGTTCGGACATATGGCAATATCTTCATGATTCTTATAAAACCAGGATGAACCAATATATAAGAAGCTTGATTGGGAACCACTAATCAGTGGAGAATAACCAGGTGAATAAATCTCATAGGAGCTGTGAGTAAGAAGATATCCCACTTTCTTTCCAGATGATTCCAGATAGCCTGTTCGGACATATGGCAATATCTTCATGATCTTATCAAACCAGGATGAACCAATATATAAGAAGCTTGATTGGGAACCACTAATCAGTGGAGAATAACCAGGAAGTTGAATAAATCTCATAGGAGTTGTGAGTAAGAAGATATCCCACTTTCTTTCCAGATAATTCCAGATTAGCCTGTTCGGACATATGGCAATATCTTCATGATTCTTATCAAACCAGGATGAACCACGATCTAAGAAGCTTTATTTGGAACCACTAATCAGTGGAGAATAACCAGGAAGTTGAATAAATCTCATAAGTGTTGTGAGCAAGAAGATATCCCACCTTCTATCCAGATGATTCCAGATTAGCCTGTTCGGACATATGCCATTATCTTCATGATTCTTATCAAACCAGGATGAACCACGATCTAAGAAGCTTTATTTGGAACCACTAATCAGTGGAGAATAACCAGGAAGTTGAAAAATCTCATAAGTGTTGTGAGCAAGAAGATATCCCACCTTCTATCCAGATGATTCCAGATTAGCCTGTTCGGACATATGCCATTATCTTCATGATTCTTATCAAACCAGGATGAACCACCATCTAAGAAGCTTATTTGGAACCACTTATCAGTGGAGAATAACCAGGAAGTTGAATAAATATCATAGGAGTTGTGAGTAAGAAGATATCCCACTTTCTATCCAGATGATTCCAGATTAGCCTGTTCGAACATATGACAATATCTTCATGATTCTTATTAAACCAGGATGAACCACGATTGATGTGATCATGGACCAGCAGACTAAAGAAGATGGTGTGATGATAGATGAGCCAGCTGCTGAAGATGTCTTAACCATACCAGAAGGTCCTATCACTCGTTCAAAGAGTAGACAACTCAAGCAAGCCATTGGAGGATTACTCATGATAGCCTGGAAGCAAGAAGAAGGTCTTGGAAGAAGCTTGATCAACCAAGACACACTTATCACCATTCAAGCAACATCACCATCAAGCTGATCATCATCTAGGCAAGTGGCTTGGTGTACTCTTTTTCCCTTAGATAGTTTTGTCCCACTGGGTTTTCTATCTAAGGTTTTTAATGAGGCATCAAGTTCACTTACACATCTCCTAGATGATGTATCATGGGTGCATCTCGGATGCATATTTATCTTATGTTATAATTTTAGACTATGGTTTCTTTTATTTCCTTTTTATTCGAAACACAAGGAGTATGTTCCTTTAGTTGAGCTTGTGCATGTACAAGTCTCAGCCTATATATATGTTGTGTCCGCAAAACCCTAATACCTATCAAGTTATCTTTTATCAAAAACCTTTTCTCTTTTGTTCTCTCTTCTCCTTGTTATCAAGTTGGCGAGTGATCTTGTTGGTGTGTAGTATCCAACAGCCCAAGGATCTCTTCTTCGGTGTGTCATATCCGAACTAGACATCTAGGAGTATCAAGAGCCCTTTCACATCTCTTGTGTCACCATTCGTTCCACAAACCTTGAAGAACTTGAGTCTCTGATTCGTCCTTGCAAGGATCTATCCCCCTTATAACCAGAGAAGCATCCTAGGAGTGTGTCAAGTGGTATCAGAGCAACTCTGGCTAGGGAAGTGTTGTTTGCTCGATTTTCTTATAGATCTGTTCATCTATTTCATCACTATTGCTAGATCTGTGTATGTTTGTCTCAGAACTGATAGATCTAAGTATTTCGACAAGGGTTTCTAAAAAGTCCATTCATATTCTTGTTGATTACGATTTTGAAACTCCTAGATCTATAAGTTGTTTGTGTTTGCTTGAATCGATTTGTGCTTATACCCATAGATCTGTGATTGTTGAGTCATATCATCCTTTGTCGAACTTGATCTATTAGTGTAAGTGTAGAAAGAGTTTTAAAAATCAAACCTGATCCGTGTTGTTCAAGTTTCTATCATCACTTGTTGTTTCCTTATTTGAATCTATTTTGTTTTGTTTTATTTCTTGAACTACTTACTGGTTACTTTCTTTTGTTTATCTCAGGTACTATGGCTGGTGATGAAGAAGATGATGCAGGTGTTAGTCTAGAGCATAAAGCCTTACTTGAAGCTTTAACTCGCCGTATGCACACTATGATGGAAACAAGATTGGGTACCTTCCGCGAAGAGCTTGATGCTCAGTCTTCAGAACCTAGACGTGAACCAAGACAGAACCGACGAGAACCGGCTAGAAGAGAGCATGATGGTTCAGAAGAGACTGACAACTACTACGAAAGAGAACGGCACAGCTCAGACTCTAGACACAGCAGCCGTAGCAACCGAAGGCACAGGCGTGAGCATCGTCCACGCAATGAACTAGCTGGATTGAAGCTAAAAATCCCCCCTTTCCATGGCAAGGCTGATCCAGATGCTTATCTTGAATGGGAGAAGAAGATTGAGCTAGTTTTCAACTGTCAACACTACACTGAGCTCAAGAAGATTCAAGTGGCTGCTACTGAATTCTATGATTATGCCTTGAGCTGGTGGGATCAGTTGGTTACAAACAAGAGGCGTAATGGTGAGTTTCCTATTGAGACTTGGGCTGAGATGAAAGCTGTGATGCGCAGGAGGTTTGTACCAAACCATTACCATCGTGATCTCCATCAAAGACTAAGAAAGCTCACACAAGGATCACGATCTGTAGAAGAATACTTCCAAGAGATGGAGTTGTTGATGTTGAGAGCTTGCATATCAGAGGATAGAGAGGCTACTATGGCTCGGTTCCTTGGAGGACTTAACCGTGGGATACAAGACAATGTGGAGATGCAACACTATGTTGAGCTGGAAGAGATGCTACACAAGGCAATTCTGGTGGAGCAGCAAGTTAAGAGAAAGCATCAGTCACGAGGGAGCTATGGTACCAGCAAGTATCAGCAGTCTAAAGAGGAGAAACCAGCATATCATAAGGATAATAAGTTTCAGCCAAAAGAAGATACCAAGCCAGGCAGTGCTATCAACAAAGACAAAGGGAAAACTGAAGCTACTTCTTCACGAGCCAGGGATGTCAAGTGTTTCAAATGTCAAGGGCGTGGTCACTATGCTAATGAGTGCACTAACAAGCGAGTCATGATCCTCTTAGACAATGGAGAGTATGAATCTCAGGATGAGGAGCTTGAGGATGATCATGAGCTTTCAGGTGGAGAGTATGAAGAAGAACCAGTTCAGGGAAGACTATTGGTTGCAAGAAGGACTCTCAGCGTGCAAAGCAAAACCGTGGAGCTTGAGCAAAGAGAGAATTTGTTCTACACCCGCTGCATGGTTCAAGGGAAGATATGCAGCCTGATCATTGATGGTGGGAGCTGTGTTAATGTTGCTAGTGAGACCATGGTGAAGAAGCTTGGACTAGAAACCCAGAAACACCCTAAACCTTACCGGCTGCAGTGGCTTAATGAAGAGGGTGAGATGAGAGTATCCACACAAGTCTCTGTACCATTCTCCATTGGTAGGTATGAAGATGAGATTCTCTGTGATGTGATACCAATGGAAGCAAGTCACATCTTGCTGGGTAGGCCGTGGCAGTTCGATAGGAAAGTCACACATGATGGTTTTGCCAACAAGCATTCTTTTGAGTTCAATGGTAGGAAGACTACTCTGGTGCCTCTAACTCCTAAGGAAGTGCATCAAGATCAGTTGCAGCTTCAAAAGAAGAAAGAAATCGATCTCAAGCCAGAGAAAAACAAGCAGCACAACTTCTATGCCAAAGCTGGTGATATCAAAAGATCTCTTCACTCTAACCAACCTGTTCTATTGCTTGTTTTTAAAGAAACTCTTTTGAATCTAACTGAGTGTACACCGGTGTATCCGAGTGAGATGTTAGCTCTTTTACAGGAATTTGAAGATGTATTTCCAGAAGATAATCCCATAGGTCTACCACCTATCCGAGGGATTGAGCATCAGATTGATTTTGTGCCAGGAGCTACTCTTCCTAACAGACCAGCATACAGAACTAATCCAGTGGAGACTAAGGAGCTACAAAGACAGGTTGAGGAATTGATGGAGAAAGGCCACATCCGTGAGAGCATGAGTCCTTGTGCTGTACCAGTGCTCCTTGTACCAAAGAAAGATGGAAGCTGGCGCATGTGTGTTGATTGCAGAGCTATCAACAATATAACAGTGAAGTATCGCCACCCTATTCCTAGATTAGATGATATGCTTGATGAGTTGCATGGTTCCAGTGTTTTCTCTAAGATAGATTTGAAGAGTGGATACCATCAGATTAGGATGAAAGAAGGGGATGAGTGGAAAACAGCCTTTAAGACTAAGCATGGCTTGTATGAGTGGTTGGTAATGCCTTTTGGCTTAACAAACGCTCCTAGTACTTTCATGAGATTGATGAACCATGTGCTTAGATCTTTCATAGGATTGTTTGTGGTTGTTTATTTTGATGACATTCTGGTCTATTCTAAGAGCTTAGAAGAGCATATAGGTCATCTTAGGACTGTTCTTGATGTGTTAAGGAAAGAAAAGTTGTTTGCAAATCTTAAGAAATGCACTTTCTGTACAGATAACTTGGTCTTCCTAGGCTTTGTTGTGAGTGCAGATGGAGTAAAGGTGGATCAAGAGAAAGTGAAAGCTATACAAGAGTGGCCGATTCCTAAGACCATAAGTGATGTGAGAAGCTTCCACGGATTAGCTGGATTCTACAGGAGATTTGTGAGAGACTTTAGCACCATAGCAGCTCCACTGACTGAGGTGATCAAGAAGGAGATCGGATTCAAATGGGGAGAAGCACAAGAACTTGCCTTTCAATGCCTAAAAGAGAAGCTTACTAATGCCCCTCTCCTTATACTTCCTGATTTTAATAAGACATTTGAAATAGAATGCGATGCCTCAGGGATTGGTATTGGTGCTGTTCTTATGCAGGAAAAGAGGCCCATAGCTTACTTCAGTGAGAAGCTTGGAGGAGCAACTCTCAATTATGCTACCTATGACAAGGAACTCTATGCTTTGGTGAGGGCTTTACAGACTTGGCAACATTATCTCTGGCCCAAGGAGTTTGTCATACACACTGATCATGAATCTCTGAAGTACCTCAAAGGCCAGAACAAGCTTAGTAAGAGACACGCCAGATGGGTTGAATTTATTGAGACTTTTCCTTATGTGATCAAATACAAACAAGGTAAGGAAAATGTAGTTGCTGATGCACTATCCAGAAGGTATGTTCTCTTAACAACTCTTGATGCTAAACTGCTAGGATTTGAACAGCTCAAAGAAATGTATGCAACTGATTCTGACTTTCAGGAAGCTTATAAATCTTGTGAAAAATATGCTGCTGGACATTACTTTAGGCAGGATGGGTTTCTATTCTATGATAACAGATTGTGTGTGCCTAACTGTTCTTTAAGAGATTTATTTGTTAGGGAAGCCCACGGAGGAAGCTTAATGGGACATTTTGGCATTGCCAAGACACTTAAAGTGATGCAGGATCACTTCTTTTGGCCACATATGAAACGAGATGTTGAGAGAATCTGTGGAAGGTGTGCAACTTGCAAAGCAGCCAAATCAAAGATTCAACATCACGGTTTGTATACTCCTTTGCCTATTCCTACTCACCCTTGGAATGATATATCTATGGATTTTGTTGTGGGTTTGCCGAGGACTAAGACAGGTAAGGATTCTATCTTTGTTGTTGTGGATAGATTTTCTAAGATGGCCCATTTCATTGCTTGTCATAAGACTGATGATGCATCACATGTTGCTAACCTGTTCTTTAGAGAGATTGTGCGCATTCATGGCATGCCTAGGACCATAGTTTCAGATAGAGATACCAAATTTCTTAGTTATTTTTGGAAAACTCTTTGGTCTAAGCTAGGTACTAAGCTGTTGTTCTCTACTACATGTCATCCACAAACAGATGGTCAAACTGAAGTAGTTAATAGGACTCTTGGAACTCTCTTGCGTGCGTTCATTAAAAAAACTTGAAAACTTGGGAAGAATATTTGCCACACTGTGAATTTGCTTACAATCATGCTCAGCATTCTGCATCTAAGTATTCTCCTTTTGAAATTGTTTATGGGTTCAATCCCATCTCTCCTTTGGATCTAATGCCTTTACCTGAGTGTGCTAGGGTCAGTATAGATGGAAAAAAGAAAGCAGAGATGGTACAGCAACTCCATGAGCAGGCTAGGAAGAACATTGTTGAGAAGACAAAGCAATACGCCAAGACAGCAAACAAAGGCAGACGAGAGATGATCTTGGATGTTGGTGATAAAGTATGGGTTCACATGCGCAAGGAGAGGTTCCCAAATGAGAGAAAGTCCAAGCTGATGCCACGGATTGATGGCCCTTTTGAAATCATCCAGAAGATTAACAACAATGCCTACAAACTTGATCTCCAAGGTAAGTATGATATTAGCAACAGTTTCAATGTTACTGACTTGATCCCTTTTGTTGCAGATGAGCTTGATTTGAGGTCAAATCCTTTTCAAGAGGGAGGGGATGATGTGATCATGGACCAGCAGACTAAAGAAGATGGTGTGATGATAGATGAGCCAGCTGCTGAAGATGTCTTAACCATACCAGAAGGTCCTATCACTCGTTCAAAGAGTAGACAACTCAAGCAAGCCATTGGAGGATTACTCATGATAGCCTGGAAGCAAGAAGAAGGTCTTGGAAGAAGCTTGATCAACCAAGACACACTTATCACCATTCAAGCAACATCACCATCAAGCTGATCATCATCTAGGCAAGTGGCTTGGTGTACTCTTTTTCCCTTAGATAGTTTTGTCCCACTGGGTTTTCTATCTAAGGTTTTTAATGAGGCATCAAGTTCACTTACACATCTCCTAGATGATGTATCATGGGTGCATCTCGGATGCATATTTATCTTATGTTATAATTTTAGACTATGGTTTCTTTTATTTCCTTTTTATTCGAAACACAAGGAGTATGTTCCTTTAGTTGAGCTTGTGCATGTACAAGTCTCAGCCTATATATATGTTGTGTCCGCAAAACCCTAATACCTATCAAGTTATCTTTTATCAAAAACCTTTTCTCTTTTGTTCTCTCTTCTCCTTGTTATCAAGTTGGCGAGTGATCTTGTTGGTGTGTAGTATCCAACAGCCCAAGGATCTCTTCTTCGGTGTGTCATATCCGAACTAGACATCTAGGAGTATCAAGAGCCCTTTCACATCTCTTGTGTCACCATTCGTTCCACAAACCTTGAAGAACTTGAGTCTCTGATTCGTCCTTGCAAGGATCTATCCCCCTTATAACCAGAGAAGCATCCTAGGAGTGTGTCAACGATCTAAGAAGCTTTATTTGGAACCACTAATCAGTTGAGAATAACCAGGAAGTTGAATAAATATCATAGGAGTTGTGATTAAGAAGATATCCCACTTTCTATCCAGATGATTCAGATTAGCCTGTCCGGACATATGGTAATATCTTCATGATTCTTATCAAACCAGGATGAACCAATATCTAAGAAGCTTTATTTGGAACCACTAATCAGTGGAGAATAACCAGGAGTTGAATAAATCTCATAGGAGTTGTGAGTAAGAAGATATCCCACTTTCTATCCAGATGATTCCAGATTAGCCTGTTCGGACATATGGCAATATCTCATGATTCTTATCAAACCAGGATGAACCACGATCTAAGAAGCTTTATTTGGAACCACTAATCAGTGGAGAATAACCAGGAAGTTGAATAAATCTCATAAGAGTTGTGAGTAAGAAGATATCCACTTCTATCCAGATGATTCCAGATTAGGCCTGTTCGGACATATGCCAATATCTTCATGATTCTTATCAAACCAGGATGAAACACCATCTAAGAAGCTTTATTTGGAACCACTAATCAGTGGAGAATAACCAGGAAGTTGAATAAATCTCATAGTTTGTGAGTAAGAAGATATCCCACTTCTATCCAGATGATTCCAGATTAGCCTGTTCGGACATATGGCAATATCTTCATGATTCTTATAAAACCAGGATGAACCAATAATAAGAAGCTTTATTTGAACCACTAATCAGTGGAGAATAACCAGGAAGTTGAATAAATCTCATAGGAGTTGTGAGTAAGAAGATATCCCACTTCTATCCAGATGATTCCAGATTAGCCGTTCGGACATATGGCAATATCTTCATGATTCTTATCAAACCAGGATGAACCAATATATAAGAAGCTTTATGGGAACCACTAATCAGTGGAGAATAACCAGGAAGTTGAATAAATCTCATAGGAGTTGTGAGTAAGAAGATATCCCACTTTCTTCCAGATAATTCCAGATTAGCCTGTTCGGACATATGGCAATATCTTCGATTTCTTATCAAACCAGGATGAACCACGATCTAAGAAGCTTTATTTGGAACCACTAATCAGTGGAGAATAACCAGGAAGTTGAATAAATCTCATAGGAGTTGTGAGTAAGAAGAATATCCCACCTTCTATCCAGATGATTCCAGATTAGCCTGTTCGGACATATGCAATATCTTCATGATTCTTATCAAACCAGGATGAACCACGATCTAAGAAGCTTTATTGGAACCACTAAATCAGTGGAGAATAACCAGGAAGTTGAATAAATCTCATAGAAGTTGTGAGCAAGAAGATATCCCACCTTCTATCCAGATATTCCAGATTAGCCTGTTCGGACATATGGCAATATCTTCATGATTCTTATTCAAACCAGGATGAAACACGATCTAAGAAGCTTTATTGGAACCACTAATCAGTAGAATAACCAGGAAGTTGAATAAATCTCATAAGTGTGTGAGCAAGAAGATATCCCACCTTCTATCCAGATGATTCCAGATTAGCCTGTTCGGACATATGGCCATATCTTCATGATCTTATCAAAACCAGGATGAACCACGATCTAAGAAGCTTTTATTGGAACCACTAATCAGTGGAGAATAACCAGGAAGTTGAATAAATCTCATAAGTGTTGTGAGCAAGAAGATATCCCACCTTCTATCCAGATGATTCAGATTAGCCTGTTCGGACATATGCCATTATCTTCATGATTCTTATCAAAACCAGGATGAACCACATCTAAGAAGCTTTTATTTGGAACCACTATCAGTGGAGAATAACCAGGAGAAGGAGTTGAATAAATCTCATAGGAGTTGTGAGTAAGAAGATATCCCACTTTCTATCCAGATGATTCCAGATTAGCCTGTTCGAAACAATATGGCAAATATCTTCATGATTCTTATCAAACCAGGAGAAACCACGATCTAAGAAGCTTTATTTGGAACCACTAATCAGTGGAGAATAACCAGGAAAGTTGAATAAATCCATAGGAGTTGTGAGTAAGAAGATATCCCACTTTCTATCCAGATGATTCCAGATTAGCCTGTCCGGACATATGGCAATATCTTCATGATCTTATCAAACCAGGATGAACCACGATCTAAGAAGCTTGATTGGGAACCACTAATCAGTGAGAATAACCAGAAGTTGAATAAATCTCATAAGGAGTGTGAGCAAGAAGATATCCCACTTTCTATCCAGATGATTCCAGATTTAGCCTGTTCGGACATATGGCAATACTTCATGATTCTTATCAAACCAGGATGAACCACGATCTAAGAAGCTTTATTTGGAACCACTAATCAGTGGAGAATAACCAGGAAGTTGAATAATCTCATAGGAGTTGTGAAGAAGAAGATATCCCACTTTCTATCCAGATGATTCCAGATTAGCCTGTTCGGACATATGGCAATATCTTCATGATTCTTATCAAACGCAGATGAACCACGATCTAAGAAGCTTTATTGGAACCACTAATCAGTGGAGAATAACCAGGAAGTTGAATAAATCTCATAAGTGTTGTGAGCAAGAAGATATCCCACCTTCTATCCAGATGATTCCAGATTAGCCTGTTCGGACATATGGCAATATCTTCATGATTCTTATCAAACCAGGATGAACCACGATCTAAGAAGCTTTATTGGGAACCACTAATCAGTGGAGAAATAACCAGGAAGTTGAATAATTCTCATAAGTGTTGTGAGCAAAAGAATCACCTTCTATCCAGATGATCCAGATTAGCCTGTCCGGACATATGGCAATA
>NW_026617582.1:0-16447 GCF_000801105.2 Raphanus sativus
GTTTTAACCATGGTATACTAGTATTTTATTATTATTTAATCTGTTTTCTAGCCTGTTAGGTATGTTTTCAGGTTCAGGAGCATTTTGTGAGAAAGTGATGTTTTTGGAGCATTTTGGAGTGCAAGAGATGATACACCGAGTTGACCATTCAAGACTAAGTCGGAAGTCAACATTGCGATTATAATCGATCGATACTCATCCTGAGTTGTCGATCGATGTAGCTGAGAAGATCCGCGTACTAGAAGATTATAATCGATCGATACACATTCAGTGTTGTCGATCGATATCGAAGACGAAATGGTTTAGCCGACTACTTCACCAAGACTTCACTAAATTACGAGATTGCCCCTGACGAGTTTTTGACGGCAACCTTCGAAAGAAGCAAGCTTTTGACAACCCTCAAGAGAAAAGCAGAGAGTGTGAGAGAGAGACTAGAGTTTTATTTGTTTTGAGAGATTGGAGAGCTCATCTCCTTTTGTATTTCTACTTTATTTTATCTATGCAATTCTTTCATCTATCTATTGTTATGAATTGCTTAGCTATGTCTGAGTAGTCTACTTGTTAGATCTAGGGTTCAAATAGGTTTGTGGGATTAGCCCCAAACTATAATTGCTAAGTTGTGGTACTCATCAAATGGATTGCACCCTATGCTTGTTTTAGATTAGCTAACTAGAACATAGATCA
Organism: Raphanus sativus; assembly: GCF_000801105.2. Taxonomy (NCBI): domain Eukaryota; kingdom Viridiplantae; phylum Streptophyta; class Magnoliopsida; order Brassicales; family Brassicaceae; genus Raphanus; species Raphanus sativus. Next base: position 685 of record NW_026617582.1, read on the forward strand.
CTAGGATCTTTGATTATCTTGAATTATCCATTTGAGCTTGCTTGTCTCCCGTTGAGAAGAGCGACAGCTCCTCCTTGAGACCTTGTGTTCATATTCGGCTCGCGCCTAGGCAGATCTAGAAGCCGTCGATCGATATCCCGACAGGTGAATCGATCGGCGCTGCGAAAGGTGTATCGCTCGATATCTCAAAAGGATATCGACCGACTCTTTTTCTGCGCCAACATTACGACAGTTGAGGCCAGAGATCTAGATTATTTAACCAGTGATACTTCACTTGAGTTAAGCGGCTGAGATCTATAGTATCATGCAAGCAACTTGTTAAAGCATTTATAGAGATTATAATCTCCATTCCTGAATAGAAACCCTATGTCTAGCACTCTTTATCACATTTAAACAACCCATCATATTGTTAGTTAGAGCAACTACCTTGCTCATTTTAGGAATTGTTACTTTTATTTCCATCATATAAACCAACCTTGCCTAGGATTGATTAGTAGATTTTATTTAATTGGTTCCCTAGCTCCTCGTGATTCGATCCCTAAGTACTACAGCTGTACCTCTTATTTGAGAGAGTAAGCTCTACTGGGTAATTTGAGCACTATCAAATTTGGCGCCGTTGCCGGGGAGCTTTGATCGCCATTAGATTTAATCTTATTAATCTTAGGTTTTTTTTACCCCCTTTCTGATTAAAATTTTTCTTGTCTTTTCAGGTACATGCCCAGCAGTACCAGAAGCAACAGGGGAAATCAACTATTATTCTCAGAAGATCCTGCACACTTGGAACGCTCAATCCGCAAAGACCTACGCTCCGCATCGATCGACAGAACCGCAGTACCGTCGACTGATACTCACGTTCAACAGTCGACCGACACTCAGACAGCACCGTCGACCGATACCGTTCGCCGATCCACATCGTTCGATACTTCTAACCGTATATCGATCGACACTACTCCGCGAAGCATGGTCGCGATTGTTATTCTCACGCAGGGCGAGAATGGAAACCTGTATGACCAAGATGGTCATCTGCGTAATGCAACAGGTCAGAAGCTAGATGCACAGGGAAACATAATCCCTGAGCCTGAAGCTGAGGCTACAGGAGAAGCTCAAACACGATCGTTGGCAGACTATAACCGTCCAGACGAGTACTACACCAACAGATCAGCTATTCGACTTCCAGAGATTCAGAAGCCGAACTTCGAGCTCAAGCCTCAGTACTACTCTCTCGTGTCTCAGATACCTTATTCTGGGCTATCACACGAGCATCCTATGGACCATCTGGAGAGGTTCGAGGATCTTATCGCTGCTATTCGTATGGATGGAGTCCCTGAGGACTACCTACTCTGCAAGCTCTTCAAATACTCACTGATTGGAGAAGCTTCGCACTGGCTCAAGCAGCTACCTACAGGATCACTGACATCCTGGGCCGACATCAAAAACGCCTTCCTGCGTAATTTCTTTGATGAGGCACGCGCTGAAGACTTAAGGAGCAAAATCGCCACTTTCGCGCAAAAGCCTAGTGAGACTTTTAAAGACGCGTGGATCAGATTTAAGTTCTTCCAGCGAGACTGTCCACACCATGGATTCAATGAAGTGCAGCTGCTAAGCACTTTCTACAGAGGTATCGCCTTGAGGTATCAGATGGCTCTTGATACTGCTAGTGAGGGGAACTTCAACACTAGGAATCCAATAGAGGCTGTGAGACTTATTGAGAACCTAGCCAACAGCAGCAGCACCAAGAACACTGACTCTGACAAGAAGAAATCGGTTGCAGCCATCGGGGAAGACCAGATGAATGAAGTCAGAGCCAAGATAGATGCTTTACATGCATTTCTGGGGCAGCCAGTCTGCTCAGCTGAAGAAGGAGAGGCTAGAGAAGATGATACAGAGGAAGATGTGAACTACATTGGAGGTACTGGATTTCAGAGATATGGAAACCAGAGTGGAAACAGAAACTTTTTTGGCAGTGGTCAGAAGAGTAACTACAACCAGAGTTCACAGTATCAGAAACCCTTCACCAACACAAGGAACTACGGCAACTCAGCTTACCAAAACCCACCGCCACCCACCCAGGAGAGTAAGTTTGATGCCATGATTGATAGAGTTCTGGAAGGTCAGCAGAAGCTTACAGTAGACTTCAATGGGAAGATTGATTCTGTCTTCAACAATCTGACCACAAGGATAGACACCATTTGCACTCAAGTTAAGAAACTTGAGACACAGATTGTCCAGACTGAAGACTCTATCAGGAGGATTGGAACTTCTAAGGAAGTAGGGGAAGGAAATAGGAAACACCACGTGAATGCCATTATAGATGATGATTTCTGGCAAGTGGTGAAACAGGAGAAGCTACAAGAAGGAGACTTTGAAGTGGAAAGTTCACTAAGTCTCGGTGGATCACAATGGTGTCGATCGACACCAACTAGTCCACATCGATCGACATCAACGATGTCATTTCCGGATACGACTGCAGATTGCAACGCGGTTAGGATATTGACACATGCTGAATTCACGGCTTCTCATCCATACCCACCCACCCACACCTACGAAGATATCGACCGACGAGACGAGCCACTCATCGATCGACACAAAGACGAGAAACTTATCGATCGACCCTTTTCTCCACCTATCGATCGACACGCACCTCTCACATACCGAGTGCAACTACCATCGATAGACAACAACCGAATCAATGCACTCAGACCCACACCGAAACCACAAGCTAACCCTACAGAGATTACTGGTAACCCTTCAAACACTACACCTACATCAGAGGGAACTGAAGGAAGAAGGTTAAGGAGTAGGAAGAAGAAGATTCCTAAGAACCTGAAGAGGGAAGCTAATGAAAAGGAGATTGATGGTTTCACTAAGAGAGTTATCAGAATCCCACCAGAGAAACCTTCTGAGGAGGTTTACTTCACAAGCAGATTGTGGATGTTCTTCAGAGAAACAAGGGAGACTGAAAATGACATTAGAAGAAGGTTTGACAATGTCAGAGAGGATATGAGGAAAAGGATTACTTTGCAAAAGAAGAGTGATCCTGGGAAGTTTGCAATACCATGTGTGGTACAAGGGATTGAATTTCCTCATGGACTATGTGACACTGGTTCATCAGTCAGCATCTTACCAAAGGTCATGGCAGACCACCTGGGCCTGCAAGTAGAACCTTCACCAGAGATCTTTACATTCGTGGATTACACTCAGAAAAACTCTAGAGGTTTCATCAGAGACCTGGAAGTACATATTGGTAATGCTATCGTCCCTGTGAATTTTCACGTCCTAGACATCAAGCTAAATTGGAACTCTTACCTCTTACTTGGAAGAGCATTTATGGCTACAGTAGGAGCCATATGTGACATGAACACCAACAGGATGTGCTTGACTATGATAAATCCAGAGATCCACTACGACCCTGTCAAGCTTGGCAAACCACCAGCCAAATTAGTGGTAAAAGAAGATGATACTGGTATCATAGCAGTTTGTCATTGTGAAGTCGAGTACGAGACAGAGTACTCGGGATCGATCGACAGAACTTTAACATCATCGATCGACACTAGCAAGTCAGAGGAGATCGACAACAAATATAGATCATCGATCGACAGAGACCAACCAGATGATGAACTCGATCTACCAGATCATTGCTACCTGAATTTCGCCATCCCACCCAGCCGAAAGGAAGATGATTACTCAGTAAGAAGTAGGGCAGATAGCGGATTTCATGAGAGCTTTGCAATAGACATAGCCACCTCTTCCCACAGTGGAAACCACAGTGAAGAACATGATGCAGACTATTGGGAAGAGAGAGCTTGGGAAACTTACTTGGAGAATGACAGATTTGCAAATCAATTCCCACAATCGAGCGACATCAAACGCCCACCATCGATCAATTATCTACTTCATCCAGCAAAACGACATCATCCATCGATCGACATCGACAGTATCACATCGATCGATATTAACTCGGACGACTTAAAGGACAAAATCGGAATTTCACCGATTAGGACAACACATGGGTATAAAAGGTTGACAACTCGAGCCACGAAAATTCAAAACTCTTCACCTTCTACCCAGCAGCTTCCAGCATCCAGAAACTCATCAATGGAGGACTGCAACAACATGAACAATCAATCCAACCGTGCAGCTATACGCACACCATCGATCGCCACCACACCATCACCATCGATCGACGCCTTCAACATAGCTCAACCTCGATCGCATGAACCTTATGATATCAGGAACTTTTCACTAACACCTGATGAATTTGGAATTTTCAGGGACACATATGGCTATGCAAGAGCAATGGATGGAAGAGTTCTGCACATAACCAGAGAAGACATAGCAGACATCCTCCAAGTTGCTAATGGACCAGAAAACCTGTTCACACAGCAACGTAGCCATCCAGACATCCTAGCTCACGTCCACGACAACCACAACACCACCACAAGGGAGGATACAGTTCCTCAACACTTCGGTCAACCTAGGAATTCACCATCGATCGACATCGTTTCATCACCATCGATCGACGGCGGATATCCCGGATCGATCGACAGACCAAGAGTCAGATCGCCAGACAGACGATTGGAGTTTGGACGACGTGCCTTCAATACTGATGGATCCAGGAGATTCAAATGGGAAGCAAATGATGAATATGGTGTCTACAGAGATGAGTTTGGCTATGCTAGAGGAGTTGATGGTGAAATCATCCATGTTACCAAGAAGCAAGTAAAGAGAATTATGAATAGAGCATCCCCTTTTTCACAAAGGTTGCTTACGCCTTCCAGTACACACACGCCCTTACCATACATACATACCACCACCAGTACCCTACAGTAGAGAGGAGATAGATGATATGGTGACTGATGTATAGAGAGCTCAGGCACACCTTGAGGCAAACATGCACACATTGGTGGAAGACACTTTCCAGCCTTTGGATGTTAGTTACAAGGACTTCCAGAATGATATGGCTGAGATAAGAGTGGAGTTTGGAAACATATTGACCATGCTTGAGAAAGAGGCTACGCCACAGTATCGACCGACAGAGTACCTGTATCATCGATCGACATCGACAAGACTACATCCATGGACCGACCAGAATGTTCATCACCTAAGAGAGATGAATGAGAGGTTTCTTACATCAATTCACGGATTGGAGACGTCTACAGCCCTCTCAGCAATAGTGTCAAATGGTTAAGCAAGAGGATCGATCTTCTACAGAAAGAGCTAGCATCAATTCGCAAGAAAGAACAAGCTAAGAATGCTACTTTTTCATCGATCGACGCACAATCTTCACCGTCGATCAACACAAGGTTCGCAGAACTGGAAGATAGGATGAAAGCATACGAAGAGAAGCATGATCTTTTAAGTTCACCTATCATGCGATACCTGGATACACTGTCACGACAGCTGAACGAGCTACAAAGAAACATGAGCATAGTTCACGATCATCTTGGTCGTCATGACAGAACCGCGACATCGATCGACAGGCCTAGACCAATATCGATCGACATCGAGCCACCACCAGCAAAGAGAGCATGCACCACAGCAGAAGTTGATGAGATCAAACATAAGCTGTACGAAGCCATGAATTCTATGGAGGAGAGACTCATAGAACGAAGCGATGACATTGACAACACCCTCAACGAAAGAGTGACCAACCTCTGTAGAGCTACTGGTCTATTGAAGAATGAGATAAGCAATATGCAGAGAATTCTTGCGTACCAAGGCCAACGCTCAGAATCGATCGACACAGATGATACTGAGTCGACCAACATAGATCCCAGCGAAAAGTTGTAGCATAGATCGATACAGAATCCTTGGCAGATCAAGATTAACAGATTCAAGACCAGCACGGAAAAGAACAACATGAAGAACTACCTGAGCATTCAAGATTTGATTTCTATCAGCATCAGGTAGACACGGAAGATTTGGTCAGAAGGTTGCAAGTCATCAAAGCAGATTTAGCAAAGATATATCCTACAAGGACAGGCTCAGATGATGCCACAAGAAGCTTCACTGCTGCTGAGTCCAAAGATGAGGGAAATGTTTGCCCACCAGCAAACAACAACTCCCACTGCACCCCATGAGTCACTCACCTACCACAGTCAAGCTAAATGACTATAACAAAGCGCTGAGTGGGAGGCAACCCACTATTAGGTTTTCTTTTATTTTTCTTTATTTTATTTATTTTTCATTTTTACTTTTATTTTTTCGGATTTATTTTGCAGTTTTTATTAGATCCAAGTAGAATGATGATTCTGTCGACCGACATTCACTATTCATATCGCTCGACACCACACGATCATTACTAACGATCGACGTATACCACTATGAATCGATCGACACCTTGTCGATCAGGTTTATTCATTCTAACTTGTTATATTTATTAATTATGCTTTATTTTATTTACCTCACCACCGGCTGTGTTACACTGGGACAGTGTAATTTAAGTCTGGAGGGAGTTTACTAATATGTGTTTTTATTTTGATTTTTATTCAAATTGTTTTTCAAAATTATTTTTCGCATAAGTATTAAATAGGAACATTGATATAGATTTATATTTGATTGTCTGACCGCTCTTCAGCACCATTATAGATTACTGATTACAGATAGTACTAAAGATGCTAAAGTGGATCAACCTGCCATTTATATTCACTAGCTAAGATTGTTTGAAGGAACCAAAGCTGACCTCCAATACTAATACTGACTTATTTGCTTGTCTTGGGGCTTAGAAATCACTGGATCGGAATCTTCTTACAAGTTTAGAAGGTAAAAAGTCTGTGTGTTTCTGGTTCCCTTCCTTCTCTCTCTTCAGCGTCTCAAGATCTAAGTTTATGTTATAAAAGATTGAAATGATTTCTTGAGAGGCAGAGGGGTAGAAGTGTCTCCTGCGACCCCAGTATTCTAAATCTCAAGGATGATCACACATTGTGGAAACGAGGGATAGGTTGAGTACCAAACCCCATTATTCGCTACACTTTCCCAAAAATGTATGAGTTACAATGAAAATGTCAATAAAGGGACTAGATGACCTATGTGGCATCGAAACCTGTTGAAATTGAAACTAATAAGAGATTCAGAGAAGAGAGATGAGCGGAGAAAGGGATCAGAGAAGACTACCTGTATGTTCAGATACTTGTTTGAGTTGAATCCATGTGTCCTTTGATCGATACTCCCAAGGTAAAGCCTGCACTTTTATTTTATGTTAAGAAATGAGGTTAGTAGAGGGGAATGTCAGATGAGATTTGCTAAGTTGTTGACTAGATGAGTTTGGTTGCTAAGCTAGGATAAGGCATAATGAACTTCTGTGATTAGGATGTTTAGACATGAATTGCAAACCCATAGAGTGATGACTTCAATATTTTGAATCTTTGAGTTCCTGCTGTTTTCAAACCTTTTCCAAAGACTACTGTTTTTGCTTGAGGACAAGCAAAGGAGTAAGTCTGGGGGAGTTGATATACCATGGATTTTACCCGTTTTTAACCATGGTATACTAGTATTTTATTATATATTTAATCTGTTTTCTAGCCTGTTAGGTATGTTTTCAGGTTCAGGAGCATTTTGTGAGAAAGTGATGTTTTTGGAGCATTTTGGAGTACAAGAGATGATATCCCGAGTTGACCATTCAAGACTAAGTCGGAAGTCAACATTGCGATTATAATCGATCGATACTCATCCTGAGTTGTCGATCGATGTAGCTGAGAAGATCCGCGTACTAGAAGATTATAATCGATCGATACACATTCAGTGTTGTCGATCGATATCGAAGACGAAATGGTTTAGCCGACTACTTCACCAAGACTTCACCAAATTACGAGATTGCCCCTGACGAGTTTTTAACCTAATGGAAATGCTTAAATATTCCTGCTAAGTGTTTTTTGACGGCAACCTTCGAAAGAAGCAAGCTTTTGACAACCCTCAAGAGAAAAGCAGAGAGTGTGAGAGAGAGACTAGAGTTTTATTTGTTTTGAGAGATTGGAGAGATTTCTCATCTCCTTTTGTATTTCTACTTTATTCTATCTATGCAATTCTTTCATCTATCTATTGTTATGAATTGCTTAGCTATGTCTGAGTAGTCTACTTGTTAGATCTAGGGTTCAAATAGGTTTGTGGGATTAGCCCCAAACTATAATTGCTAAGTTGTGATACTCATCAAATGGATTGCACCCTATGCTTGTTTTAGATTAGCTAACTAGAACATAGATCACTAGGATCTTTGATTATCTTGAATTATCCATTTGAACTTGCATGTCTCCCGTTGAGAAGAGCGACAGCTCCTCCTTGAGACCTTGTGTTCATATTCGGCTCGCGCCTAGGCAGATCTAGAAGCCGTCGATCGATATCCCGACAGGTGAATCGATCGGCGCTGCGAAAGGTGTATCGCTCGATATCTCAAAAGGATATCGATCGACTCTTTTTCTGTGCCAACATTACGACAGTTGAGGCCAGAGATCTAGATTATTTAACCAGTGATACTTCACTTGAGTTAAGCGGCTGAGATCTATAGTATCATGCAAGCAACTTGTTAAAGCATTTATAGAGATTATAATCTCCATTCCTGAATAGAAACCCTATGTCTAGCACTCTTTATCACATTTAAACAACCCATCATATTGTTAGTTAGAGCAACTACCTTGCTCATTTTAGGAATTGTTACTTTTATTTCCATCATATAAACCAACCTTGCCTAGGATTGATTAGTAGATTTTATTTAATTGGTTCCCTAGCTCCTCGTGATTCGATCCCTAAGTACTACAGCTGTACCTCTTATTTGAGAGAGTAAGCTCTACTGGGTAATTTGAGCACTATCACTAGGCCCTCTTCGTCTCCGAGATTTTGGATGGTATAAGGATGCGCCAGGCCGGAGGATTAAGTTGAGATGGAGAGATATGGAAGTAGTTACAGAGGCTCACTATCAACGACGACACGTCACCTCTAAAGCCAGATTCAAAGAAAGCTTCATAAATAGCAATCTCCTTGGGTATACCACCAGAAGCACGCTCCAACGATCTGGGAATGCGAAGGACAACGAAAGAAGGAAGTAAATACTTCTTTCACCAATCGCGCAGCTCGTCTTCTCTAACCGTTGATGTGGGACCTACCTGCAGAGATCCTGAAGAAACAAACGATAAGGGAGCTGGGGTCAGAGGATTTTGCACGTCTTTATCGTGGCGTGACGGTGGGCTGCTGGATCTGGACGACGAGGAGTCTGCTCTCCTCTCCAATTTTGCTTATTTCTGCCATCAGAGAGCTGAGGGGGATTAACAAGCGAAGTAGCAAAATCCGAGGATAAGGATAGGAAAACGCTACGACAACGCAAAAACGAGAGTATATATATAAAAAAAAGGAAGAGAGCCGTTGAGCATTTTTCTCGGGAAATTCGCCGATCCGGGATCTCGGAACTTCCAAGACTGGGCTTGGGAAATTCGAATTCAAAGAGCCCCGCTCCCCAGATCTCTCGGAGTAATAACGCGATCTCCAAAAGGAAAGTAGATCCAAGAGAAAAATTGGAGCAATCATGGACAATATGAAGAGCCTCTTGGTACTTGGGCCGGAAAATTCAAGGCCTCATAGAATCGTTGCTCCAGTCACCAGCAAAGGTCCCGGGCCAGCTCAATGCTAGAAGGCAAGGTACTCAAGGAGGACTTCGTCCTAAGAGAAAATTACCAAGGTCCAAGAACACACATTATCCCTTGATCTCCACGAGTAAATCAAGGAATAAGGGGCAAACTGTTGGGGAAAAATATCCAGACATAAGTTTTCTCCAGCTTCCGGATAGGTCCTCGACTTCTGGACCCTTGCTCAAGAAGAAACCAGGGACCAACCCCGCCATAGGTCCGACCACCTTGATCGGATCGACCCTTGAAGCAAAATAGAAGTTTTCCGCCTAAGGGAAAACTTCCATTTTTCCAATTATGGAAGAGTTCCACTACTCTAAAAACGTCTACATCTATAAAAGGGGAGTCCAAACCCTAGAATAAGGGATCGACTTTTAGAGGCTAAGAGATTAAAGTTTAGGCGATAGAACTAGGTTTATACACCCACGTTGTAATCCCGAATCATAAACTCAATAAGAACATCTCTTATGCCTCGATTTCTTACTCTCTAAATACAATCTCTTCTAGTGTTCTGTAGTACTAAAACGACCCTATCACAAAAATACCATAACACTCCCGGCATTTGGTATTACGATCCCCTTGGTGGAAGCGATGGCTTCTCCTAAAGGTGTTATGATCTTGTTGTTATTGTCATTGGCCCGTTTTCACCTTGTCATGTGTTTCAGTCACAGAGTGAGGCCGTCATTCGGTTCTCGAAATCGGCATAAGGCGATGCAACTTGTATGGTCAGGGTGGTCTACAGCTTGTTGTGTTCTCGGTTACACCTTGTGGTGGAGATGCTTTTCCCATTACCAACCTTTGATTGATAGTGTGTCTCTACTAATATATTTTTATAGGTTTAGAGCTTCTTTGGATATCTATGCAACAGCTACCTCAAACCCACTTTCTTGGTGGGTTTCTTATTTCTCAAGTATGGAACTTTTCTCCTATACATGCTTCAATCTCAGTGGGATTATAAGTGTGGATTAGAGCGACGCTGCTTCGACTCCTTTCCGGATTAACAGAACCCAGAAGACAAAGATGTAAGGCCTGAAGTTGCTACCCACAACTTGTTTGTGTAATCAAACATCTTTTAACTAACCGGTTGTATGATGTACCGATTTTACTCACTTTTATCTTGTAACTCAGTGTTATGCCCGGTTCGGAAAGATTAAAATAGATGTTAACTAAAAAAGTACTTTTGGAATTTAGATCTTGTTTTGTTGATCTTATTACATGGAGGATCTAACAGATCTATTTCCTTAGTTAGCTAACAACGTGCACATGATCTAGAACTCACAGGACATTAGGTCACAAGCAGACTCTATATGAGCCATCCCGCGTTAAGTTCATTTCCGCACAAAATCACCTGCGAAGCTTGCAATATTTTGGGTCTGAATATGCATGTCCTAATACCACCCGCTACAGGTCGGATCAGGTCCGTGGTCCAGGTTGTACGTAATGCCATCTCTATAGGTACTTGAGGGTAAAACTCATAAGTTGTAAGTAATGTTACCCACTTATGTTCTCATCATAGATGCTAATGTATAATTTAAGTGAGAAAGAGAGAAAGAAAGCGTGTATTTGTTTGTGAAGAAGGAAAAGGAAAATCCAAAATAAAAACAAAAAAAAAAAGAGAAGGGAAAGGGAGAAGAGAAGTGGAATATCACAATGTTGTGTAGCAGCTTATCCATCTCCAGACTTCTGTCGAGGAAGACATCTCTTGTCTCCCGCAGTTTCAGACTCATTCTCTCCGCCGACACTCTCCCTCGCATCCCTCTCCAACGCCCCTCTTCCAACACCCTTACCCCTTTCTTCTCCTCCCGCCGTATTTACGACTCCAGCGGCGGCGGCGGCGATGATTACGAGTACATCAGAAGTGACGTGAATTGCCCTCGTTGCTCCGCCCAGATGCTGGTCGTCTTCTCCAATCGTCCTTTGTCACTCACAGCCAGAGAGCCTGGGATCTATCAAGCCGTTAATTTCTGTCCCCAATGCAAGACCGCTTTCTACTTCAGGCCCTTCAAGCTCTCTCCCCTTCAAGGAAGCTTTATCGAGCTAGGTAAAGTCAAGAAAGGGACTGATGATGATGACGATGAGACATCTTTTCCTAGGAATTGGAAGATTCAAGGTCTCAAAAACGAAGACGATGATGATGATGATGGCGGTGAGCAGCCCGTGATGAAGCTTCCGACACCCAAGGAAATCTGTCTGGGGCTTGACCAGTTTGTCATTGGTCAGGATAAGGCAAAGAAGGTTCGGTTCGGTTCGGTTCTAGCTAGTTTGTTTCAAATTCCACCCACCATTTACACTCCTTTCCTTTTCCTTTTCCTTGTGCAGGTGCTCTCTGTCGCTGTTTACAATCATTACAAAAGAATATATCATGCTTCCAAGCTTAAAGGGTTTGTCTTCCATCCCATTATCATATCTTTTATATATATATGTGCCTTACTACATAGCTTATTCTTTTTATTCTGATGCCCAGGTCGGGTTCAGAATCAGTCAACCTTGGTATGGAGGAGGATGATGATGATAGCATTGATCAAGTGGAGTTGGATAAGAGCAATGTCTTGTTGCTTGGCCCTACTGGTTCAGGTCTGTGTCAGCTATAATGTTCCTTTAGGATTGGAGCTATTTATTTACCTCTTGCTTGATTATAAGAACAGGAAAGACCTTACTGGCAAAAACTCTAGCGCGTATTGTCAATGTTCCTTTCGCCATTGCTGATGCCACTTCATTAACTCAGGCAAGTTGCTTCCACCTGTCCCTCACAGATTTGGGTTATTGACTATGATTAATAGTTACTGGTATGCTGTACATCTGAGAAGCAACAGGATGTCTTACCATTTTTGAAAATCTTTTTGGAAAATGGAGTGACGTTTTCTGGATGGTTTTAAGAGGAGACCTTACACAAGCCTTGATCTTACTTAGCACAACTAAAACTACGCTTCTTGTCCAGGCAGGTTATGTCGGTGAAGATGTGGAATCAATACTCTACAAGCTATATGTGGTATGGCCTGCTATCACCTCATATTACGTTTCTTGTTTTTCATACCATTATAGTTTATACCATCTTTTGACATGTCATCTATAACTGCTTACTGGATAGTGTTTGGGAGACTACTTCGGAAGCTACAAATGCTCTTTTTTCTCATCTTCACCACTGATACAATAGTTCAGAAACTTTGCATCTTGTCAACTCTATTTCTGAATCCGGAAAAACCTTGTTGCGCATGCTTGCACAGTATTCATGTTTTATGTTTTTTTGTTACTGCAGGAAGCTGGGTGCAATGTAGAAGAAGCTCAAAGGGGTATTGTGTACATTGATGAAGTTGATAAGATGAGTATGAAGGTATAAGTTTTCTTCACTCCGTACCTTGATCCTAAAATGATTAATGAATGACTCAACACGTGGGGAACCTATTTTTCTCTTTCAGTCTCATAGCTCAAATGGTGGTAGAGATGTTTCTGGAGAAGGTGTCCAGCAGTCATTGCTGAAATTGCTTGAAGGAACTGTAAGCATTTCCTACTTTATCTTTTATTGTTCTCAACTTCGTGTAGATGTAGATTGCTGATATAAACATTTAGGGATTCCTTGCTCGCCTTCGTGTTGATACACATTTGATCAGGTCTTACATTACATGTGCTTATGTATAGTATTCATTTTGAATTAGACTGCATATTCGGAAACAAAACACAGGGGCTCTATTCCCTTGTAGATAGCTAACATTTACTTGATGCCTTAGTTAAGAGCTACATATATGCTCAGACATTATTGATTAAAAACAGGTTGTTACTATATGCCTTAAAATTTTAGCAAACCGTATGGATGATCAATGTAGTGTGGTCCAGAAATCGAAAGTTCCAGCTTCTATTAAATAACAATTTTGCAGGTGGTCAGTGTCCCGATTCCAGAGAAAGGATTACGGAGAGATCCTCGAGGAGATAGCATTCAGGTAAATGCGTGAAAAGTCATGTTTTCAAGCATTTTAAATAACACTTTTGTGACACAGCCCGTCAAAATACTCCGGTTCGTGAAAAGGCTTATTCTTTTTTGACGTAAAATCAAATATGCAGATGGATACAAAAGACATCCTTTTTATTTGTGGTGGAGCATTTATCGATCTGGAGAAAACTGTTTCTGAGCGGTAAATTCTCTCTAGTCTGGGGCGAAATCTGTTAATTGTATCATTTTCTCTGTTTCATCTTTATATATATATATATATCTCTTGGTCAGGCAACACGATGCCTCTATTGGTTTTGGTGCTTCGGTTCGTACAAACATGAATACTTCTGGGTTCAGTAGTGCCGCTGTAACATCCTCATTGTTGGAATCTGTAAGGAATACTTTTTTATATGACTCTTAAAATCCTATTTTTACTCTTTTATTGTCAAAATGATAGAACTTGTTCACTGTCTTATCAAAACTGCACTTATAATTATTTTAGTTACAAAGTGAGGATCTTGTTGCGTATGGTCTCATTCCTGAGTTCGTTGGAAGACTACCCATCTTAGTCAGCTTATCTGCACTAAATGAAGACCAGCTTGTACAGGTAGCTTGTTTCTACTAATTTTATGAATCCTTATTATGCTTATGGAATGGCCTTTTAAACAAAATCCTCTGTCGTTTAGTTTGCCCTTGTTTACAATCACACTAAGTGTCTTACAAAATATCTTATTACTCCCTGCTAAATATTGTTTATCTTTGTTCCACTCTAGTAAGCGACTGATGGCTGTACGGGATTGCATCTTGTGTTTCCTTCAAACCTCTTTATCTGAGGCAGCTTTCTCTTTAACCAGTTATAACTCTTTCTCGTTCCTTATGTAGGTTTTAACAGAGCCTAGGAGTGCATTAGGCAAACAGTACAAGAAGTTGTTTCGCATGAACAATGTAACTCATATTTATCACTCAACAGTTACTTGCATATTCCTCTTTCCTCGCTTTAACCCTCTTTGTTAGGTCCAACTACATTTTACTGAAGGTGCAACGAGGCTAATCGCGAGGAAGGCCATGTCAAAGAACACTGGTGCACGTGGCTTACGGTCTATACTGGAAAGTATCCTCACAGAAGCAATGTTCGAGGTATGGCTGAGGAATGCACCCTTATAGTCCTTGAATCTTCAACGTACATATTCTATTGAAAATCATTGCATATATGCCCCTAAAAACAACTGTGTTGGTGCCTTTAAATGCTAAATTTGAATACTAAACAGGTACCAGATAGCAAGACAGAAGGATCACAGAGTATAAAGGCGGTCTTGGTGGATGAAGAGGCTGTTGGTTCAGTAGGATCACCAGGGTGTGGTGCAAAAATCCTTAAAGGAGATGATGTTCCGCAACAATATTTTGAAGAGACAGAGTCAAATGTAAGCGTCGTGCAACACGTGCTAGATTTAGACACGATAATATATTGCGAGAGCTGACAAAATGTTTGATGGTACAGGAGAAGCGGAAGGAGGCTGAAACAAAAAGAGCTCAGAGCTTGTAGCTGAACTAATCTTGTGAGAGGATGTAAGTTGTGTTAGATTATATAATAGGGCATGAGTGTTTCAGTGTTCAGATATATTAACAAAGAAATAAAGAGTAAAGCTACAGTTTTATACCTTGTTCAAAAAATCGGCCGCCTAGCCGATTAATTGGCCGATTAATCGTAAATTGTATGTTCACCGTAGCGAGTTGAACCAGTTCGATTGGTTTCTACAGTAAACTGAGTTGTACCCGCGGAGCCCTTTTATAAGCATATAATCGCTGGAACCAAAACAAATCGGCCATAATACTTAGTTAAATTAGGCCTAATATTAAAGTCCATTAGTATTTAAAAAAATAAAAAGTGACAGATCTTTCTGTTTTTTTTTTTTAACACGTGAAAAGTCATCACCTATCTTTCCCGACAACAGAATTGAGAATCTCTGCAACCGTAGTTTCAATTGCTCTACCTCAATTCAAGTGAATCCAAAACAAATCACCGTGAATCAAATTCGTTCATCATTTGCAAATCTTTATTCTACCAGATTCAAGGTAATAACACTAAATCATTCATGTTTTAAGTTATTAAAGCTTCTTCTCAAATTTCCCAGCTTCATGTCTTTTAAGTTTATTTCTTTTATAATTCTGTAAAAAAAATTAGCTTAGTAGATTTTAGAACTTGAGTTTGTCAATTATTGTTAATGAA
>NW_026617583.1:0-16431 GCF_000801105.2 Raphanus sativus
CTTATCAATACCAGGATGAACCACGATCTAAGAAGCTTTATTGGAACCACTAATCAGTGGGAGAATAACCAGGAAGTTGAATAAATCCTCATAGGAATTGTGAGTAAGAAGATATCCCACTTTCTATCCAGATGATTCCAGATTAGCCTGTTCGGAACATATGGCAATATCTTCATGATTTTTATCAAACCCAGGATGAACCACGATCTAAGAAGCTTTATTTGGAACCACTAATCAGTGGAGAAATAACCAGGAAGTTGAATAAATCTCATAGAGTTTGTGAGCAAGAAGAATCCCCCACCTTCTATCCAGATGATTCCAGATTAGCCTGTTCGGACATATGCCATAATCTTCATGATTCTTATCAAACCAGGATGAACCACGATCTAAGAAGCTTTATTTGGAACCACTAATCAGTGGAGAATAACCAGGAAAGTTGAATAAATCTCATAGGAGTTGTGAGTAAGAAGATATCCCACTTTCTATCCAGATGATTCCAGATTAGCCTGTTCGGACATATGGCCATATCTTCATGATTCTTATCAAACCAGGATGAACCAATATGTAAGAAGCTTGATTGGAACCCACTAATCAGTGGAGAATAACCAGGAAGTTGAATAAATCTCATAGGAGTTGTGAGTAAGAAGATATCCACTTTCTATCCAGATGATTCCAGATTAGCCTGTTCGGAATATGGCATATCTTCATGATTCTTATCAAACCAGGATGAACCATCTAAAAAGCTTTATTTGGAACCAACTAATCAGTGGAGAATAACCAGGAAGTTGAATAAATCTCATAGGAGTTGTGAGTAAGAAGATATCCCACTTTCTATCCAGATGATTCCAGATTAGCCTGTTCGGACATATGGCAATATCTTCATGATTCTTATCAAACCAGGATGAACCACGATCTAAGAAGCTTTATTTGGAACCACTAATCAGTGGAGAATAACCAGGAAGTTGAATAAATCTCATAAGTTTTGTGAGCAAGAAGATATCCCACCTTCTATCCAGATGATTCCAGATTAGCCTGTTCGGACATATGCCATTATCTTCATGATTCTTATCAAACCAGGATGAACCACGATCTAAGAAGCTTTATTTGGAACCACTAATCAGTGGAGAATAACCAGGAAGTTGAA
This sequence comes from Raphanus sativus, assembly GCF_000801105.2. NCBI lineage: Eukaryota > Viridiplantae > Streptophyta > Magnoliopsida > Brassicales > Brassicaceae > Raphanus > Raphanus sativus. The sequence goes on from NW_026617583.1 coordinate 1,145, forward strand.
TAAATCTCATAGGAGTTGTGAGTAAGAAGATATCCCACTTTCTATCCAGATGATTCCAGATTAGCCTGTTCGGACATATGGCAATATCTTCATGATTCTTATCAAACCAGGATGAACCACGATCTAAGAAGCTTTATTTGGAACCACTAATCAGTGGGAATAACCAGGAAGTTGAATAAATCTCATAAGTGTTGTGAGTAAGAAGATATCCCACTTTCTATCCAGATGATTCCAGATTAGCCTGTTCGGACATATGGCATTATCTTCATGATTCTTATCAAACCAGGATGAACCACGATCTAAAGAAGCTTTATTTGGAACCACTAATCAGTGGAGAATAACCAGGAAGTTGAATAAATCTCATAGGAGTTGTGAGTAAGAAGATATCCCACTTTCTATCCAGATGATTCCAGATTAGCCTGTTCGGACATATGGCAATATCTTCATGATTCTTATCAAACCAGGATGAACCACGATCTAAGAAGCTTTATTTGGAACCACTAATCAGTGGAGAATAACCAGGAAGTTGAATAAATCTCATAGGAGTTGTGAGTAAGAAGATATCCCACCTTCTATCCAGATGATTCCAGATTAGCCTGTTCGGACATATGCCATTATCTTCATGATTCTTATCAAACCAGGATGAACCACGATCTAAGAAGCTTTATTTGGAACCACTAATCAGTGGAGAATAACCAGGAAGTTGAATAAATCTCATAGGAGTTGTGAGTAAGAAATATCCCACTTTCTATCCAGATGATTCCAGATTAGCCTGTTCGGACATATGGCAATATCTTCATGATTCTTATCAAACCAGGATGAACCACGATCTAAGAAGCTTTATTTGGAACCACTAATCAGTGGAGAATAACCAGGAAGTTGAATAAATCTCATAGGAGTTGTGAGTAAGAAGATATCCCACTTTCTATCCAGATTAGCTTGTTTCGGACATATGGCATATCTTCATGATTCTTATCAAACCAGGATGAACCACGATCTAAGAAGCTTTATTTGGAACCACTAATCAGTGGAGAATAACCAGGAAGTTGAATAAATCTCATAAGTGTTGTGAGCAAGAAGATATCCCACTTCTATCCAGATGATTCCAGATTAGCCTGTTCGGACATATGCCATTATCTTCATGATTCTTATCAAACCAGGATGAACCACGATCTAAGAAGCTTTATTTGGAACCACTAATCAGTGGAGAATAACCAGGAAGTTGAATAAATCTCATAGGAGTTGTGAGTAAGAAGATATCCCACTTTCTATCCAGATGATTCCAGATTAGCCTGTTCGGACATATGGCAATATCTTCATGATTCTTATCAAACCAGGATGAACCACGATCTAAGAAGCTTTATTTGGAACCACTAATCAGTGGAGAATAACCAGGAAGTTGAATAAATCTCATAGGAGTTGTGAGTAAGAAGATATCCCACTTCTATCCAGATGATTCCAGATTAGCCTGTTCGGACATATGCCATTATCTTCATGATTCTTATCAAACCAGGATGAACCACGATCTAAGAAGCTTTATTTGGAACCACTAATCAGTGGAGAATAACCAGGAAGTTGAATAAATCTCATAGGAGTTGTGAGTAAGAAGATATCCCACTTCTATCCAGATGATTCCAGATTAGCCTGTTCGGACATATGGCAATATCTTCATGATTCTTATCAAACCAGGATGAACCACGATCTAAGAAGCTTTATTTGGAACCACTAATCAGTGGAGAATAACCAGGAAGTTGAATAAATCTCATAGGAGTTGTGAGTAAGAAGATATCCCACTTTCTATCCAGATGATTCCAGATTAGCCTGTTCGGACATATGGCAATATCTTCATGATTCTTATCAAACCAGGATGAACCACGATCTAAGAAGCTTTATTTGGAACCACTAATCAGTGGAGAATAACCAGGAAGTTGAATAAATCTCATAAGTTTGTGAGTAAGAAGATATCCCACTTTCTATCCAGATGATTCCAGATTAGCCTGTTCGGACATATGTCATTATCTTCATGATTCTTATCAAACCAGGATGAACCACGATCTAAGAAGCTTTATTTGGAACCACTAATCAGTGGAGAATAACCAGGAAGTTGAATAAATCTCATAGGAGTTGTGAGTAAGAAGATATCCCACTTTCTATCCAGATGATTCCAGATTAGCCTGTTCGGACATATGGCAATATCTTCATGATTCTTATCAAACCAGGATGAACCACGATCTAAGAAGCTTTATTTGGAACCACTAATCAGTGGAGAATAACCAGGAAGTTGAATAAATCTCATAAGTGTTGTGAGCAAGAAGATATCCCACCTTCTATCCAGATGATTCCACTTAATCAACCAGGATGAACCACGAATCTAAGAAGCTTTATTTGGAACCACTAATCAGTGGAGAATAACCAGGAAGTTGAATAAATCTCATAGGAGTTGTGAGTAAGAAGATATCCCACTTTCTATCCAGATGATTCCAGATTAGCCTGTTCGGACATATGGCAATATCTTCATGATTCTTATCAAACCAGGATGAACCACGATCTAAGAAGCTTTATTTGGAACCACTAATCAGTGGAGAATAACCAGGAAGTTGAATAAATCTCATAAGTTTTGTGAGCAAGAAGATATCCCACTTTCTATCCAGATGATTCCAGATTAGCCTGTTCGGACATATGCCATTATCTTCATGATTCTTATCAAACCAGGATGAACCACGATCTAAGAAGCTTTATTTGGAACCACTAATCAGTGGAGAATAACCAGGAAGTTGAATAAATCTCATAGGAGTTGTGAGTAAGAAGATATCCCACTTTCTATCCAGATGATTCCAGATTAGCCTGTTCGGACATATGGCAATATCTTCATGATTCTTATCAAACCAGGATGAACCAGATCTAAGAAGCTTTATTTGGAACCACTAATCAGTGGAGAATAACCAGGAAGTGAATAAATCTCATAGGAGTTGTGAGTAAGAAGATATCCCACTTTCTATCCAGATGATTCCAGATTAGCCTGTTCGAATCATACCAGGATGAACCACGATCTAAGAAGCTTTATTTGGAACCACTAATCAGTGGAGAATAACCAGGAAGTTGAATAAATCTCATAGGAGTTGTGAGTAAGAAGATATCCCACTTTCTATCCAGATGATTCCAGATTAGCCTGTTCGGACATATGGCAATATCTTCATGATTCTTATCAAACCAGGATGAACCACGATCTAAGAAGCTTTATTTGGAACCACTAATCAGTGGAGAATAACCAGGAAGTTGAATAAATCTCATAAGTGTTGTGAGCAAGAAGATATCCCACCTTCTATCCAGATGATTCCAGATTAGCCTGTTCGGACATATGCCATTATCTTCATGATTCTTATCAAACCAGGATGAACCACGATCTAAGAAGCTTTATTTGGAACCACTAATCAGTGGAGAATAACCAGGAAGTTGAATAAATCTCATAGGAGTTGTGAGTAAGAAGATATCCCACTTTCTATCCAGATGATTCCAGATTAGCCTGTTCGGACATATGGCAATATCTTCATGATTCTTATCAAACCAGGATGAACCACGATCTAAGAAGCTTTATTTGGAACCACTAATCAGTGGAGAATAACCAGGAAGTTGAATAAATCTCATAAGTGTTGTGAGCAAGAAGATATCCCACCTTCTATCCAGATGATTCCAGATTAGCCTGTTCGGACATATGCCATTATCTTCATGATTCTTATCAAACCAGGATGAACCACGATCTAAGAAGCTTTATTTGGAACCACTAATCAGTGGAGAATAACCAGGAAGTTGAATAAATCTCATAGGAGTTGTGAGTAAGAAGATATCCCACTTTCTATCCAGATGATTCCAGATTAGCCTGTTCGGACATATGGCAATATCTTCATGATTCTTATCAAACCAGGATGAACCACGATCTAAGAAGCTTTATTTGGAACCACTAATCAGTGGAGAATAACCAGGAAAGTTGAATAAATCTCATAGGAGTGTTGAGTAAGAAGATATCCCACCTTCTATCCAGATGATTCCAGATTAGCCTGTTCGGACATATGCCATTATCTTCATGATTCTTATCAAACCAGGATGAACCACGATCTAAGAAGCTTTATTTGGACCACTAATCAGTGGAGAATAACCAGGAAGTTGAATAAATCTCATAGGAGTTGTGAGTAAGAAGATATCCCACTTTCTATCCAGATGATTTCAGATTAGCATGTTCGGACATATGGCAATATCTTCATGATTCTTATCAAACCAGGATGAACCACGATCTAAGAAGCTTTATTTGGAACCACTAATCAGTGAAGAATAACCAGAAAGTTGAATAAATCTCATAGGAGTTGTGAGTAAGAAGATATCCCACTTTCTTTCCAGATTAGCTTGTGTTGACATGAAGCTAATAAGAGGTGTGATCATAGAAGAATAGAGAAGAAGAAGAAACTCAGGAAGCCCTTCCTAACTAGGAAGCCTTTCCAGATTAAGAAGAAGTCCTTCCTGAACAGGAAGCCTTTCCTAAGACAAGAAGAAGCGTGTATGATCATGGAAATAAGGAAGATATGAAGTAAGCACATGGGGAAATTGAAGTGGAGAAAACCGTTGATGTGAAGACAAGGGAGAGAGGCAAGTTGAACATTTAAAACAATATAAGTCACATGCACACCTAGCCGTTTGGAGCAGTCACTTTCTCGGATCAGACCATGGAGAAGACCACCTTTGTTTATTGTAATTCTTCTTGTCTTGTTTGTCCTGATTTCTCTATTTAACTATGTTGTATGCTTACCATTTTAATTAAGGAAAACAATTTCCTCACTTCTTTATACTTTGCGCAACTCTCTCTCTCTCTCTCGGATTCTGCTCATCTTTCTCTCTTTGATTCTTCAGTTCTAACCAATATTACTCTCTTAATTCATACAAATTATCATGGTATCAGAGCATCAAAGCTCTTGAAACCTATTCTCACTTCCGCAATACTCTGTTCTTTAATTTCTATTCTCTGTTTCCAAACATTCTCTCTCCTGTTCTTGATTTGTTCTTGGCGGTTTGAAGAAAAATGGAAGACAACAACAACAACAACAACAAGCATCTCAACATACCTGTGACCTTAAAAGGGATTAATTATCTCTTTTGGGCCAGGATGGTGAAGAGAGCTCTTGGTGGAAGAGGTTTATGGAAGTATGCTATAACAGAAGCAGCTCCAAAACAAACCATCCAAGGCAAAGATGGGAAAGAAGAGGAGGTGGTAGCTGATGAAGAAAAATGGAGTCAAGAAGACCTCATGGTTCTCACAGCCCTTCTCAGCTCCCTTGAGCCAGCAATCATGGAGTCCTACTCATACTGTGAGACTACCAAGCAGCTGTGGGACACTCTTTATAAGGTTTATGGAAACATCTCCAACCTTACTAGAGTGTTTGAAGTGAAAAGAGCCATCAATGCTCTCAACCAAGGAGATGTGGAGTTTCAGCCTCACTTTGGCAAGTTCAGATCCCTTTGGGCAGAGATGGAGCTGCTTAGACCACACACAACTGATCCTACCACTCTCCTAACCAGGCGTGAAGAGGACAAAGTGTTTGGACTGCTGCTCACTCTCAACTCTTCATATGGGAGCCTGATTAAGCACATCTTGAGATCTGACAAGCTACCTGACCTGGATGAAGTGTGTGCTCAAATCCAGAAGGAAGAGGGCTCAGTTGGTCTATTTGGAAACAAAGGAGACCTCAACATGGCTCACCAAGCTGAAGAAGCTGTCGCAAATAAGGCTTACAAGCAAGAAGAGAGGAAAGTCTTGATCTGTGACCACTGCAAGAAGAAGGGTCATATCAAGGACAAGTGCTGGATCCTTCACCCACATTTGAAGCCAAACAAGTTCAAAGAGACTCGCCCTCAGTTCCAGGATGCTAGAGCAAACTTCTCAGCTGATGGGACTGAACCAACCACACCACACTCCATGGGAACAAGCAGCAATGGCGTGGGAAGTGCTATGACCTCCACATCAGTGTATGCAACACCAAGGGCCAACCTGGATGAAACCATCAAGAAGTCTGACTTAGATGCTTTCATCAAAGCCTTAAAAGAATCTGGTATATCTAAAACCCTTGGTACTTCTCTTAGTGCTTGTCACACTGTTGGTAGTTCTATGAATGTTTTAAATCAGCTAAACCATTAATTATAGACTCTGGTGCTTCCCACCATATGATTAGTGATTTAAGCTTGATTAAAAACATTGAACCAGCCTTAGGAAATGTGATGATAGCCAATGGAGATAAAATTCCAATAAAAGGTGTAGGTGATCTCAAACTGTTTGACAAAGTGTCTAAAGCTTTTTATATGCCCACATTTGCTTCAAACTTGCTATCTGTTAAGAGAGTGACTAATGATTTAAATTGTCAAGTTACTTTCAGGCCTAACAGTGTTTCTTTTCAGGATATTGATTCTAGTAAGTTGCTTGGCAAAGGTGTTACCAAGGGAGACTTGTACTTGCTTGAGGACACAAGACCAGCTTCTGATTTATCTTGTTATTTCAATTCTGTTTCTGAATTCCCTAAAGATGTAATATGGCATGCTAGATTAGGACATCCTCACTCTACTGCCTTGAACATCCTGTTGCCTAGCATTTCTTTTAAAAGTGATTGTGAGGCTTGTATCTTAGGAAAATGTAGAAATGTGTTTCCTAAATCAATGACCATCTATGATAATTGCTTTGATTTAATCCATTCTGATGTGTGGACTGCCCCATGTGCATCTAGAGAGCAACATAAATACTTTGTGACATTTATAGATGAAAAGTCTAAGTACACTTGGATAACTTTGTTGCAATCAAAAGATAGGGTGCTAGAAGCTTTTAAAAACTTTCAGAACTATGTCACTAACCATTTTAATGTCAAGATTAAAATTCTTAGATCAGATAATGGTGGTGAATACACTAGTACAGCCTTCAAACAACATCTTGCCTCGCAAGGAATCATCCACCAAACCAGTTGCCCTTACACACCTCAACAAAATGGTGTGGCAGAGAGGAAGAATAGGCACTTGATGGAAGTGGCCAGGAGCATGATGTTTCACTCAAACGTGCCTAAGAGGTTTTGGGGAGATGCAGTGGTTACTGCTGCCTATCTCATCAACCGCACACCCACAAGAGTCCTTCTCAACGCCACCCCTTATGAGGTACTGAACAAAACCAAATCATCCATAGATCATTTGCGTGTGTTTGGGTGTGTGTGCTTTGTTTTGATTCCAGGAGAGCTCAGGAACAAGTTAGAGGCTAAGAGCAGAAAGGCAATGTTTATTGGTTATTCAACACATCAGAAGGGTTACAAATGTTATGTACCAGAGACAAGGAGGGTTCTGGTGTCAAGGGATGTTAAGTTCATGGAGTCACAAGGCTACTATGATGAGAAGAGTTGGGATGAGCTCAAGGATCTTTCTCAATCAGCCACTGACAGAGCTAACAACCTTAGAGTGATTATGGAAAGACTTGGTATCAATCTACCAAAGATACCAGAGAAGGTCAGGGAGACCTCCACACAAGCTGCTGAGGATACAGTAGAAGATGATGGAGTATCTCACCTTGATCATGAGGGGGGCAATGGAAGTGATCAGCATGCGCCAGCTCAACCTGAAGAGAACTCAGTAGTGTCTCATGATCAAGATGAGATAGGAGAACAACCACAAGCAGCTACTGAAATCCAACAAGGAGAGCCGAGTGACAACAATGGAACTGATCAGATACAGCCCTTGAGGAGAAGTACAAGAACCAGGAGACCAGCCTCAGATTGGAAGAACACAAGGGTGTATTTTAATGCTGAAGCTGTGGCACATCCAGTGAGTGCAGTATGTTCTCTTGCGCAGTACCCACAAGAACATCAAGTTTTCATCAGTGAACTTGATCAGGAGTACATCCCAAAGACCTATGAAGAGGCTATGCTACATGAAGAATGGGGAGAGTCTGTTGGTGATGAAATGGGAGCCATGATCAGGAATGATACATGGTTTGAAACTGAACTTCCAAAGGGCAAGAAGGCAGTGACAAGTCGCCTCTTGTTTACCATCAAGTATGGAGCTAATGGGAAGCCAGAAAGGAGGAAAACAAGACTAGTTGCAAGGGGATACACTCAAGTGTATGGTGAAGACTATCTAGATACATTTGCACCAGTGGCCAAGCTGCATACCATAAGAGTTGTTCTATCTCTTGCTGTCAACTTGGAGTGGGATCTATGGCAGATGGATGTGAAGAATGCTTTCTTACAAGGAGAATTGGAGGATGAAGTGTATATGAGACCACCTCCTGGCCTAGAAGATATGGTGAAACCAGGGAATGTTTTGAGGCTAAAGAAGGCTATCTATGGCTTGAAGCAATCTCCAAGAGCCTGGTATCACAAGCTCAGCACCACTCTCAATGGGAAAGGATTTGTAAAATCCGAGGCTGACCACACTCTCTTCACTCTAACCAGCAAGCAAGGTATTGTTGTGATTCTAGTGTATGTTGATGACATTATCATCACTGGTAGCAACAAGGAAGGTATCCTCTCAACTAAATCATTTCTTAAAAGTGCATTTGATATTAAAGATTTGGGAGAATTGAGGTACTTCCTTGGGATTGAAATATGCCGCTCTAAAGAGGGGCTCTTCTTATCTCAAAGGAAGTACACACTTGACATTTTAAATGAGGCAGGAGACCTTGGAGGTAGACAAGCCAAAACACCATTGGAAGAAGGCTACAAGGTACTGCGAGAGGGGGAGTATGAAGCTACTCCATTCAAAGATGTCAAGAAGTATAGAAGAATGGTGGGCAAGCTTATCTATCTAACCATCACCAGACCTGATCTGTGCTTTGCTGTGAATCAAGTGAGCCAGCACATGGGATCTCCTAAGGTGCATCACTGGAACATGGTGGAAAGGATCTTAAGGTACTTAAGAGAGGCGCCTGGCCAAGGAGTATGGATGGCATGTAACAAGAGCACTGAAGTAGTTGGGTATTGTGATGCTGATTGGGCTGGAGACAGAGTTGATAGGAGATCAACCACTGGCTATTGTACCTTTATTGGAGGTAATCTGGTCACATGGAAGAGCAAGAAGCAGAAGGTGGTGTCATGCTCAAGTGCTGAGGCAGAATATAGATCAATGAGGAAGCTTACAAGTGAGCTGATATGGATCAAGGGACTGCTAAAAGACTTGGGGATCGAGATCAACACTCCAATGACTATGCATTGTGACAACCAGGCTGCAATACACATTGCATCCAACTCAGTCTTCCATGAGAGGACTAAGCATATAGAAGTGGACTGCCACAAAGTAAGACAAGCAGTGGAGCAGCTAGTGATCCTTCCATGTTACACTCGGAGTGAGGATCAACTGGCCGATATCTTCACCAAGGCAGCCAGCAGCAAGGTCTGTGAGTTCATTCATCCTAAGCTTGGACTCATAGACCTCACTTGTCACTGATCCCCTTGCCTTGAAGTATTCTACTCTTTTTCCTTTGCTTGGTTTTTATCCCAAGTGGTTTTTCCAAGTAAAGGTTTTAATGAGGGAATGCTTCATGGTTTCCAAGCTTGATCAATCTCTATGGTCAAGCTTGAGGGGGAGTGTTGACATGAAGCTAATAAGAGGTGTAATCATAGAAGAATAGAGAAGAAGAAGAAACTCAGGAAGCCCTTCCTAACTAGGAAGCCTTTCCAGATTAAGAAGAAGTCCTTCCAGAGCAGGAAGCCCTTCCTAAATGGGAAGCCTGTCCAGATTAAGAAGAAGTCCTTCCTGAACAGGAAGCCTTTCCTAAGACAAGAAGAAGCGTGTATGATCATGGAAATAAGGAAGATATGAAGTAAGCACATGGGGAAATTGAAGTGGAGAAAACCGTTGATGTGAAGACAAGGGAGAGAGACAAGTTGAACATTTAAAACAATATAAGTCACATGCACTCCTAGCCGTTTGGAGCAGTCACTTTCTCGGATCAGACCATGGAGAAGACCACCTTTGTTTACTATAATTCTTCTTGTCTTGTTTGTCCTGATTTCTCTATTTAACTATGTTGTATGCTTACCATTTTAATTAAGGAAAACGATTTCCTCACTTCTTTATACTTTGCGCAACTCTCTCTCTCTCTCTCTCTCTCTCTCTCGGATTCTGCTCATCTTTCTCTCTTTGATTCTTCAGTTCTAACCAATATTACTCTCTTAATTCATACAAATTATCACTCAAGAAGGTGTTTGGTAATGTCTCCAACATCAACCGTGTGTATGAAGTCAAGAGGGCTATCAATAACTTGTGTCAGGAGGATACTGAGTTTGATAAACATTTTGGGAAGTTCAGATCCCTTTGGGCAGAGCTGGAAATGTTGAGACCAGCAACCTTGGACCCTGATGTGTTGAATGAGAGAAGGGAACAAGACAAAGTCTTTGCTTTGCTGTTCACTCTCAACCCCGGGTATAATGACCTAATCAAACACATCCTGAGGGGAGTGAGTCTCCCATCTCTTGATGATGTTTGTGCTCAGATTCAAAAGGAGAAGGGCTCTGTGGGGCTCTTTGGAGGAAAATGAGCTCTTATCATTGCAAACCAAGCCAAAGAAGAAGAAGAGATGGGCGTGGCAAACAAGGGCTCTTACAAACCAGAAGAGAGGAAAGTGTGGGTGTGTGATCACTGCAAGAAGAAGGGTCACGGCAAGGATAAGTGCTGGATCCTCCACCCACATCTCAAGCCTCAGAAGTTCAGGACTCCATATGCTGATGCTAGAGCCCATTTCTCTGGTGAGATGGGAGGTTCATCTACACCAAAGCAAGCAATGGTTCCTGGTGATGGAAAGGCCTTAACATTCAGTGGGAGTTCAGCCATGGGAACTGCTCAGGATGAGACTATTAGGAGGTCAGACCTTCAGGCTCTCATCAAAGTCCTCAAGGACAACTCTGGTAACACACTTGGTATCTCTCTTAATGCATCCTTACAATCGCCTATTGCTTGCATTACTTCAACTCATGAAACTAGTTGTGTTAAGCCTCTTGTAATTGATTCAGGAGCTTCTCATCACATGATTAGTGATTCTAGGTTGATTAGTAATGTTAAACCTGCTCTAGGAAATGTGATGATTGCAAATGGGGATAAGATACCAATTAGAGGTGTTGGAACTCTTAAACTGTTTGAAAAAGATACTAGTGCCTTTTATATGCCATCCTTTGCATCTAATCTGTTATCTGTGAAAAAGGTCACTAATGATTTAAATTGCAAAGTGATATTTAGTCCTAATGAGGTTATGTTTCAGGATATTGAGACTAGTAGGTTGCTTGGCAATGGTGTGAGCAAGGGAGACTTGTACCTTCTTGAAGACATCAAGCCGGCAGCTGATTTATCTACTGCTTTCATTTCAATTCCTGTTAACAATAATGTATTATGGCATGCTAGACTAGGTCATCCACACTCTAGGGCTCTGAACCTTTTATTGCCTAATGTTTCTTTTAAAAATGATGGCTGTGAAGCTTGTATTCTTGGCAAACATTGCAAGACTGTGTTTCCTAAGTCTTCCACGATTTATGAACACTGCTTTGATCTTATTCATTCTGATGTGTGGACTGCACCATGCATATCTAGGGAGAATCATAAGTATTTTGTCACCTTTATTGATCAAAAATCGAAATACACTTGGCTTACCATGATTCAACCAAAGATAGGGTGCTAGATGCTTTCATAAATTTTCAAAACTATATAACTAACCAATTCAATGTTAAGATCAAAGTATTCAGGTCAGATAATGGAGGAGAATACACAAGTCATGCATTCAAAAATCACCTTGCCAAACATGGCATCATCCATCAAACAAGTTGCCCTTATACACCACAACAAAATGGTGTAGCTGAGAGGAAGAATAGACATTTGATGGAAGTGGCAAGGTGTATGATGTTCTATACCAACATGCCCAAACGTTTCTGGAGTGATGCAGTTATGACAGCATGTTACCTTATCAATAGAACCCCAACAAGAGTACTAGATGACCTCACTCCATATGAGGTATTGAACAACAAGAAACCCTCCCTTGATCACTTGCGTGTATTTGGGTGCTTGTGTTATGTGTTACAGCCAGGTATGCAGCGGAACAAACTAGAGGCCAGAAGCACTAAGGCTGTATTCATTGGCTACTCTACTACTCAGAAAGGCTACAAATGCTATGATCCCAACATGAGAAGGGTTCATGTTTCAAGAGATGTCCAGTTTGTGGAATCAAGAGGGTTTTATGAGCTCAAGGACCTCTCTCAATCATCCACTGATAGGGTAAACAATTTGAGAAGAATTATGGAGTCTCTTGGCATCCATATTCCTCAGCCGAGTCAAAATCAAAGTGATGGAGCTGGTGGTTCTGAAAATGGGAGTACTGGAGCTGGGAATCAACCTCCAGTAGCTGTGAGTGAAGAGGTTACTCCGGCAAGTGAGGATTCCCATCCTAATCCTGAAGGGGGGAATCAAGAAGCATCACCACATAGTGATCAGGTTCATGATCAGGATGGAAATGCAAATACACCAGATGAGGAGCAACAAGTTGAGGAACACATGGTAGAGAACCAGAATGTGGAAGAGGAACAGGTAGCTCAACCAATGCTTAGGAGAAGCACAAGGGAGAGAAGACCAGCCTCAAACTGGACAAATACAAGAGTGTATTTCAACAATCAAGCAGTAGCCCATCCAACCCAAGCGATGTGTTCTCTAGCTCAGTATCCAGTGGAGCATCAAGCTTTCATGATCAGCTTAGATGAAGAATACATCCCAAGGTCTTATGAAGAAGCTATGGCATTGGATGAGTGGCGCGAGTCAGTTGGAGATGAGGTTGGGGCTATGATCAAAAATGGCACATGGTATGAGACCAAACTCCCCAAAGGCAAGAAGGCAGTAACAAGCAGACTTCTCTTTACCATCAAGTATCAAGCGAATGGAAAGCCAGAAAGGAGGAAGACAAGACTTGTAGCAAGAGGCTACACTCAGGTCTATGGAGAAGATTACTTGGATACCTTTGCACCAGTGGCAAAGCTACACACGATCAGAGTGGTTCTCTCACTGGCAGTGAACCTAGAGTGGGATCTATGGCAGATGGATGTCAAGAATGCTTTCCTACAAGGTGAACTAGAAGATGAAGTCTATATGAGGCCACCTCCTGGTATGGAAGATCTTGTACAACCAGGAAATGTTCTCAGGCTAAGGAAAGCAATCTATGGGCTAAAACAATCTCCAAGAGCCTGGTACCACAAGCTCAGCACAACACTCAATGGAAGAGGGTTCAACAAGTCTGAAGCTGATCACACCCTGTTCACACTGACCACGGAACAAGGCATCATTGTCATCCTGATATATGTGGATGACATTATCATTACAGGCAGTGATAAAGAAGGTATCATCTTAACTAAGGCTTTTCTTAAATCCTCATTTGATATCAAAGACTTGGGTGAACTAAAGTACTTTCTAGGGATTGAGATATGCCGATCTAAAGAGGGGCTATTCTTAAACCAGAGAAAGTACACACTTGATATGTTGAGTGAGGCAGGTGATCTAGGTGCAAAGAAAGCAAAGACTCCATTGGAAGATGGGTACAAAGTACTACGCAAGGGGGAGTTTGAGGATAAACCATTTGAAGATGTCAAGAGGTACAGAAGAATGGTGGGAAAACTCATCTATCTAACCATCACAAGGCCAGATATATGCTTTGCCGTGAACCAAGTGAGCCAGCAGATGCAAGCACCAAAAGTTCATCATTGGGGCATGGTTGAGAGGATTCTAAGGTATCTAAGAGAAGCACCAGGACAAGGAATCTGGATGGGATGCAATAAGAGCACCGAGATAGTTGGATACTGTGATGCTGATTGGGCAGGAGATAGAGTTGATAGGAGATCAACTACTGGCTATTGCACTTTCATTGGAGGCAACTTGGTGACTTGGAAGAGCAAGAAACAAAAGGTTGTGTCTTGTTCAAGTGCTGAAGCTGAGTATAGGGCAATGAGGAAACTGACAAGTGAGTTGATCTGGATCAAGGGGTTGCTTAAGGATTTGGGAATTGAGTTCACAACACCTATCACCATGCATTGTGACAACCAGGCAGCTATACACATTGCCAGCAACTCTGTCTTCCACGAGAGAACCAAGCACATTGAGGTTGATTGTCACAAAGTGAGGCAAGCAGTTGAACAGAAGGTTATACTCCCATGCTACACCAGAAGTGATGATCAGTTGGCAGATATCTTCACCAAGGCTGCAAGTTCTAAAGTCTGCGAGTTCATTCATTCAAAGCTTGGACTTGTGGATCTTTCATCTCAGTGATCCCCTCGTCATGAAGTGTTCTACTCTTTCCTTGGTGTGTTTTTGTCCCACTGGGTTTTGCACATCAAGGTTTTAATGAGGGAATGCTTCATGATCTTCCAAGCTTGACTTGTTCCATATGGTCAAGCTTGAGGGGGAGTGTTGAGATGAAGCAAATAAGATGCAGCTAGTGTGATTACATAAGAAGGAATCAGGCGCATGAGAAACAAGCAAAGGAGGAGCTTACTTGAGAAGCAAGTATGTCCGTACACATCTAAGGCTATGTGTGGAGTACAAGGCAAGGAAGTGAACCAAAGGGAAGTATTAACTTACCTTGACGAGAAGAAGCAAGAGAGACGTTGGGAGAACAAGATCACATGTCTGGTTAAGCTCCAAGTCAAATAGAACCGTTGGGTCCTGTCACTATCTCGGCTCAGACCTGCGCACACAGCCTTGGACTCACTCTCCTTTGTTTATTACTTTCCTAGATATTTCCTAGACAAGTATTATTCTATTCAGCCTGATTTCTCTATTTATGTAACACTTGAACCATACCAAATGAAGATCAAGAATTATGTCTTTCATTCTCTTTGTCTCTCAATCTCGCCATTCTCTCTCACTCATCTCTCCATACTTCTAATCTTAACATTCTTTCAACCAGGATGAACCAATATGTAAGAAGCTTGATTGGGAACCACTACTTAGTGGAGAATAACCAGGTAGTTGAATAAATCTCATAGGAGTTGTGAGTAAGAAGATATCCCACTTTCTATCCAGATGATTCCATATTAGCTGTTCGGACATATGGCAATATCTTCATGATTCTTATCAAACCATGATGAACCACGATCTAAGAAGCTTAATTAGGAACCACTAATCAGTGGAGAATAACCAGGAAGTTGAATAAATCTCATAGGAGTTGTGAGCAACAAGATATCCCACCTTCTATCCAGATGATTACAGATTAGCCTGTTCGGACATATGCCATTATCTTCATAATTCTTATC
>NW_026617584.1:0-16425 GCF_000801105.2 Raphanus sativus
TTGTTAACGTTGTTTAGTTATTTCTAGTGAAAATAAAGATTGTAATTTATCTACTTATTTGTCATTTCTTTTAACAACTAAAATATTCTGCTAAATCATTTCAGGATCATATTGGTTGCATTATTTGGTGGAATGAACCGACTATGGTTCCTGAATGTTTGTTATCAAGCCTACAAGTTTTTAAATGGTACTCCTACACAGGATCACAACCAGAGAAAGATATCGCGGTTCATATATTGAAAAATGCTTGTTGCGTTAAAGGAGTTCGCCGGTTTGTCTGATACCAAAGTGTGGCTCCTTCCTAGCTTCGAGAACTCTGCTTGGTCCATCATGGCGGTCTCGTTCATCTCGCTTCTTATATGGGTGCCTGCCTCTATTCAAATTTTGCATTCCCTCCCGATTGTGGCCCAGTGTTTAAATGCCGGCTTGGTGGAGTGTCATTTCGAGTCTACTGTGAGGAGGAAAAGGGCATGGTTTATGTTGGCCGATGGGAAAAAATGACATTGAATTGGCCGGTGTTTGTGACATTGGACGCCATCTAAACGGCCAGGGATTTAAAGGCCTTCCGCTACTAAATTCTTAAATTCTTTTCCTCATCAATAGTTTAGAGTTTGTACGTGATTTGTGTGTTGTCGATTCGGGCTATGTCTTTTAGCTATTTGGTTAGAGTTGTCGTAAAATCTCGGACTTGTTGTAATTCTCTCTTAATCCATAAAAATCCACCAGACGTTAAAAAAAAGGGTTAAAAATATAACCTAGAAGCTCATCATTATAAAAAAATAAGATGACAAAGAAAACCAGTTGATGATAAATGTTACATTAAATTACAAATGTTATAAGACGGTGAGTAAACTTTGGAAATAGCAAACACATCGTCCGAGGGTGGTAGGCTTGTAGAGTAAATTAAAAGATTTGGTATGGAGATGGTGTAGCAAGAGTGGTACACGAGGTTCCGAGTATGACTTACCATGGAGAAGTAACTTATCTTGGTCTATAATTTCTACTGCTTCCAGTGCACAGTCGGGTTCCCCCCCGAACCAAGAAAAAACTTGGGTGAGATCTATCGAACAAATTGTCTCCCATGTCCTTGAAGAATCATCAAACGACCAAAAGACTTGTGTTGGCCAGTTTTTCTGGGATACACACAAGCGGTTATTAAGGATGGACATTACGATGCCGCGAGGGCCACGTAAATGGGGAGCAAAAGGAGGTTTAGAGATGACTTGAAAAGTTTCGGTGTGAAGATCAAAAGATAAGACCTTGGTGTCTTCACACTGAGTGAACCAATGAAGTGAGCCATCTAAATACGTGGGTTCCGATATAACAATAATCCGATAAGGAGATGCAGGGAGAACGTACCTCCAAGCGTTGGTGGCAAAATCAAAAACTTCACAGGTAGTAACATTGTCTAGACCAAATTCAGATGAATTATATAGCCAAACCGGCTTGTACGTGCCAATCATCTTGTCTTTGCCGAATCCAAGTTCATGACATGGTTTGTAATAGTCTCCTTGATTCAAACTGTGGAGGTAGAGCTTTTGAAAGCCGGAATGTGGGGAACTTCGATGCCATCCAGTGATTGAGTTCAAAACAAAACTCGGGCTGTGGGTATGTGAGAGGCATAACAGACCGTCACAACTAGTACTAGTAACCCCGTTGGTTGGAATAGGAAACTTGACCGTCCAAACCACCGACGACCCCAACACCATGCTCATCCTTCCAGCTTCATAATCTTTGTCATCACTATGATCCATAATAGACACAAAAAGCACATCTGCTGCATCTCGTGATTTGCTACTACGGATAAAATAATGTCGTTCCTGGAACTCTCGGGAATTGATTGTCAATTTCCACTTCTTGGATACACACATTAATCTTACCAGAGATTTCACTGGAATCTCTCCAATATCAGCTCTACAACATCGTGTGGTAGCGAGCAGCCATGTCTTTTCAAGATAAATTTCACACTTGAGCAGCTAACTCTTTTCAACATTGTTGTACATCGAGAGAGACAGATCTAGGCTTTATTTATACACACGAGCTCAGCTTAATCCGACTTGAGCTAGGAATTGGATTCAAAAAAAAAGGAAAACACATCCATCACCAGCGGTAGGTCTTCGACGATTTAACCGGATTTGGAAAAATATCAAACCTAACCGAAATAGAGACTCGGTCTGGATTCGGATAGGGTTAGTAAACCAGGTGAATATTTTGAATTTCGGTTTGTTTATTTCATTTTCATTTTTTTTGGCTAAATCCTCCTTAAACCCTTCTCCATTTCATCTCCCCCCGAACCCTAAGAGTACCAAAACTCGCCGCCGCCTCCGAAATGAAATCAATCTTCCGCACCGTCTCCCCCCGCCGCCAAACCAACCGCCGCGCCTTCTCCGACGCAGCCGAAGAAACCTACAAATTCGTAAGAGACAGAGGCCTCGACCACGCCGTCGAGAGAGAGAAGAATCTCAGACCCCTCCTCAGCATCAAGGACCTCGTCACATCGGAACCATCCAAATCGCTCCCGATCTCCGTCATCACATCCCGAAAAGACTCCCTCCGAGTCCCCTTCCGTCCGATCGAGTTCATCCGTAGCTTCCCCTCCGTCTTCCACGAGTCCCTCCCCGGAGGCATCCAGCCTCAGATCTCCCTCACGCCGGAGACTCTCAACCTCGACGCCGAGGAGCAGCTTGTCTACGCCAGCGAGGAGTACAAGCAGGGGTTAGCTGACAGGTTGCTGAAACTGCTGATGATCAACAGAATCAACAAGATTCCGTTAGAGATTCTTGAGTTGTTGAAATGGGATTTAGGTTTGCCACGTGGATACGCCGAGACGGTGGTCCCCGAGTTCCCTGATTACTTCAGAGTGTGCAGAGGGGAGCTGGAGCTTGTCTGCTGGAGCAAGGAGCATGCTGTGTCTGTGCTGGAGAAGAAGGCTAAGGAGTATACTAAAGGCGCTCCGATTGCTTTCCCGATGAAGTTCTCTAACGGTTTTGTTGTGGACAAGAAGATGAAGAGGTGGATAGATGATTGGCAGAAGCTGCCGTACATCTCTCCTTATGAGAACGCGCTTCATCTCTCGGCGACGAGCGACGAGTCTGATAAGTGGGCGGCGGCGGTTTTGCATGAGATCTTGAATCTTTTTGTCTCCAAGAAGGTTGAGAAGGATTTGGTTTTGCATCTTGGTGAGTTTATGGGGTTGAGGTCGAGGTTTAAGAGGGTTTTGCATAACCATCCTGGTGTTTTTTACTTGTCGAGTAAGCTTAGGACTCACACTGTGGTTCTTAGGGATGGGTACAAGAGGGGAGTGTTGGTGGAGGG
The DNA here is from genome assembly GCF_000801105.2 of Raphanus sativus. Classification (NCBI taxonomy): domain Eukaryota; kingdom Viridiplantae; phylum Streptophyta; class Magnoliopsida; order Brassicales; family Brassicaceae; genus Raphanus; species Raphanus sativus. The sequence continues at coordinate 3,316 of NW_026617584.1, forward strand.
GAATCAGTTGGTGACGAGCCGTAACCGTTATATGAAGCTTATGAGTAAGGTTAAGAAAGAGAACAGTGCAGTGTCTAGTAGGAAGAGGGAAGATAAGGGGAAGGTGGAAGGAGGAGAAGTCTGTGAGACTGAGGCAAAGGGTGAGGGTGATGATGTTTCTGGTTCTGAAGTCGAGGATGAACGTGAAGAAGATGTTGTTGTTGATGAAGACGAGGATGATGATGTTGTTGATGATGATGAAGACCAGAGTATGAAACGTGGTCGTAGAAACTCAAGTCCAAGAGCTGGTAGGAGGAGTTTTGGTTCGCAGGAGAAGCCGCATACAAGGTCAAGAGCAGGTAGGAGGAGTTTTGGGAAATCAGGTTCACAGGAGAAGCCACGATCAGGGCGGCGCAACAAGGTCAATTTAACAACAGAGAAGAGTAGCTAAATGTCTTAAAGACTGAATCAATGTTTACCGTTACATGCATGTTCATCTGGTTCGTTCATTCTTCTGTTTAGTAGCGTCAAAGCTTATCTTTTGCATTCTTGCTTCTCAGTGAGAGAAAAAGAAACAAGTTTTGATTTAATGGTCACAGTTGCATAGTTATGCTCAGACTTTAAATCTGACTTTTCCTGTTGGATTTTGCAGAATCATGATATCAAGTAGTTGAATTGCTAGTGTGGAATGTTATTTAACCGTAGTGAATCTCAGTCACTAACAATATCAATCTAATGAGTGTCTTGAGGTCTGTCCTCAGTGAGGTGTCCACGAGAGTTCAGAAGAAATTATGAAGAGTTGTGAAACATAACAGAGAAAGGAACCCTACATCAATTGAAGATTGGACAGCTTATCACAATGTCATAACTCAGAAGCGGTCCTCTCATAAACCAACAAATATATAGTCTGTTGTGTAAGAAAAATAATTACAAAATATTTTAGGAGTTTCATCCTGCAGAGAGATTTGTAGGTTAGGTCTTTCTTCTGTCACACTATCTATCTGCAACATATTTAGTGACACTGGCGTACAATTAGTACCATCTCTGACACTGTTGTTTCTTGTTTTCTGCATTTACTAATCATAAAAGGAAATTGCTACGAACCGTACCTTATCATCCATTCCCAACATGATACCTCTGTCTATTTTTCAGTTTCATAACATGGAAAGCAAAACTTCTATATGAAAATTCTACTCTGTTTGGTCACTGTGTTTATGAACTTTTTCTAGCTCAGGACATTTGAGCTACAATAATTAGAAACCTAAATGGATTGTGTGCAACAGTGACACGTTTCTTGACTTTCTTCTAAATTCATACTCGGGACTTGAAATACCCGACCAAAATAAGTCAATTGTATGGTTTTAATATGGTAATGGTATTGTCCCAACAAAAAAGTTTTGGGAACATTTGTGCCTGTGTCGGGTTTTGAATCATTGTGCTTTTAAAAACTTTAAATGTATCGTACCCTTTCCTCATCATCGTTTTTTGACCTAACTTTAACATAATAGACAAATAAAATTATTAAAAATGTTTTTTTTGTTTGTTTGTTTGTTATGAACCCACACCAAAAGAGAGACAAAGGGATATAGGCATGCATTCAATAGTGTGTGGCTTGATATGGCCAAAAAAGGTTTCTTACATGCTTTTATTATATTCTCCTTTTTCACCATTTCTGGCAAAAAAAGACATATCCAATACTCTTCTTTTAGTTATTTTGTATTAATCAGGTTTTCAACATCTAAAATGATTTAGCTTCCAATGGTTTCAATTAGAAAACTAAATGGACACAAAAACATTAACAACACTCGCTACTAGTTAAAATACCAAAGATCAACCAACCAAACAACCATAAGTCTTTTTGACCCCACACTTTATTACAAAACATCACTCAACTTCTCATCACTCCCATTACGATCATCCACCAACAACAACGACGAGGACTCTTCATCCTTCCCAACTTTCCCCATCTCCAAACTCGTCAACCTCATCGCTCTAACCGATTCTCCTTCCCAATCAGTCCTCGCCAAAACCGCATACAATATCGAAACCGCGCAAGCTGCTTGAGCCGAAAGCAACCCAAACCACAACCCGCTAAACCCAATTTTTAACCAAAACGCTAGTCCAACGGCCACAGGCGTCCCAACAAAATAAAACGACCCAAGATTCACATGCGCCCCTACCGCAGGTCGGCCTGTCCCTCTTAGAATACCGCAACCAGTAGTCTGCGGACAGTTCCCTAGCTCGCAAAGCCCGACAATTGGCATAACCGAAGCGACCAGCACCTTGAGTGGCTCGTATCCAGTGAAAAGCCCTGCCCAACGCTCTTTTAAAATCACCGTCCAAGCCACATTCAGTGCTCCTATCACAAATGCGCAAGCTAGAGCCACGTTGGCAGCTAGTCTCGCCTTGTATGGTCTACCTGCACCGAGCTCGTTTCCAACCTGTGAAATATTAATGAAAATGAAAATCTTAAAAAGTTAGTTATTGAAGCCAACCTTTTGTCACGTTTAAAGGAAACAGACAAGGACAAGTGGGTTTCGATGAGGTTGAAGAGTGTCATTAGATTGGCAGCAATAAAATAGACTACACTTGACTACTTTCTTTTCAACCACTTTTTATTTTATTTTATTTCTAGCTATGTTAATGTCCAATCACATGTCACGGGGTGGTCTATTAATGGAAGTTGATGCAATACATTTTACAGCCCCTACATCACATTACACGTTTTCTATCCTTGGAAACACTCAAAAAAAAAGAAAGAAAAATTTATGCCAATAACAAGAACAAAGTGCATCAAATCTTTCTAGAGTAACGTTATTGCTTCTTGTAAATTGTTTTCACAGCTTCAAGTTCCGAGACTTTACATCCTAATTTAATTAATTAACTCTGTATCTCATATTTAATCAAAAGACAAGTCTTTGCTAAAGACGTTTCAACTACACTTTGAATTTTAAACTAATCATTTTTCTACTCATAACCTGATCACAACTAGTCAATAGTCTTTGACTCAAATCTTGACTTAATCAACTTAACCAATAATCATTGACTCATATCTAGAGTAGATGAAGACACTTACCCGAGCAGAGACGCATCCAGCTAAAGCCATAGGAACAGTATACATAAGACTTGTTGTCTGAATCAAAATCCCAGTAGCAGCCACAGCAAGCTTAGGATTCTCCAAGTAACCACCCATTATAGTCACAATCTCATACCACCACCACTCCAAACATATCCCCAAACAACTCGGAACCGCCACTCTCATCAACGGTCCCAACCCTCCAAAGAACTCCACCGCGGACGACTGAGCCGCCACCGCCACCGTAGACCCACTAACCCTCTTCTGCAGCTTCCCACTAGCCCAAACATAGCCCACCAGAAGCCCAACCATGATCAAGTTCGTCACAACGGAAGCAGTCGCCACGCCAGGAACACCCCATCGCTTCACCATCACGAGCCAATAGTTCAACGGCACGTGGAACGCCACGGCAGCCAACGTGCACCACATCATCGGTTTCGTCACCCGCTGCGACCTCAGGTAAACCCGCAACGGCTGGAGCAGAGTGTTAGTCAAAAGATCGGGAAGCGCGTAGAGACAGTACTCAGCGGCCGTAGCCGTTATCTCCGGGTCTTGGCCCATGAACAGCATGATGGGCCCGAGGTTGACCCAGAGTAGGCTGATGGGCAGGGAGGCGATCAGGAGAATCACGACCATGCGGTGGAGAGAGAGCGTGAGGAGGTCCCAGTTCTTGCTACCGAAGGCTTGGCTACACACGGGCTCGAGACCAGAGGCGAGGCCCACGAGGACGGAGTAGCCAGTGATGTTGGTGAAACCGATCGAGAGAGCTCCTCCGGCGAGCTCGAGGCTACCGAGACGGCCGAGGAAGAGGACGGAGACGACGGCGCGTACGTAGACTAGACAGTTCATTGCTGTGATCGGTAGGACCATGCCCCAGAGTTCTTTTAGCTCCTCTACGACTTGAGGGAGAGTTGGGTGTTTATGGGAAGAGAAATCGTCTGTTTGGTTTTTTTCCTCCATTTGATTCGATCAAACAGTAGTGCCCTTGGTGAAACAGAGCAAGAGGAAGCTATGTTGGACGTTACACAAAGGAGGATAGAGGAAAAGATGCGAGCTATAAGGTGAAACAGAGGAAGAGAGATATGGAAGACGTGAAACAGGGGAGCTAGAAAGGAAAGCGAAAGTATAAAAACGCAGAAAATAAAAAGATCTGTTCGTTTGTCTCCTGAAAGTGAAAGGAGGAAAGCTGCATAAAATAGAGGATAGTGAGGAGTTATTTTTTTTTTATTTTTTTTTAAACTCACCTTGTGAGTTTATTAGTGATAAATTGTCAGCTAAAAACTTGTTGCCAGAGCTGCAAATTAATAAAAAGGCGTAACAAAAAAAAAACCAACATAGCACCAAACCAAGTTTTTGTCACAAAATATCATCATAAAAAAGAAAATGACCAAAAGAAGTTTTATTAAATGGTAAATATGCATTTATAAGTCTTGGGTTAATTAATCTAGGATTTAGGATTTAGAGTTAAGGGGTGGAGTTTTAGGAATGTGTTCATTTTTTTTTAAAGTAAATATTAAAATTTTCAAAACAAAAATATATTATTTTGAACATTTTATTTTTTGAGTGCTATTTTATGACAAAAATTTAAAAAATGCTATTTGAGAAAATTGCCCAACAAAAAAACACCCCACAAACAAGTTGTTCAACAAAAAAAAATCCGCAAACATTTATTTTAAACAAGTTTTTCTGAGGGAATTTATCAAATGGCCAATTTAATAAAAATAATAAAGAATACTTTTTAGATAATTAAATCTATGATAATTTTGCATAAATTTTCACAGTATTATCTTTTTGATTGTCAGTTGACGGTTAAAAAAAGAGAGAAAATGATATCGATGAAGAATATGGATATATATATGGATGAAAAGAAAAAAATGATGTCGTCTGTTGTGAAGCGTATAAGTATTATTAGCTATGTAGTCAATGGTAGTTATGGTTAGAGCATCATTATTGGTCATCCCTTAAGGCATCCTTTAAAAAGAGACCACGAAACACTAGGACCGAAGGGGAAGAAAAGGAAAAAAGCCTCTAATTAAGGGTTGGCCCTTGTACCAATCCGACCAGAAAAACAAAAGAAAACAAAAAAAAAGAGACTTAATTAGGGACTTGATCGAATCCCACCAATACTTATGCTCTTAGGGCTGTGCTTGACATTTGTCAGACTAGAAGCGGGAAAAAAATTGACCCCATAACTTAATGTAAAGACTGGGTGACTGTTAACTGAGAGCCAAGAGAATAATTAGAAAATGATCAATTAGGTTTTGATAACTGATTTTTTCTTTGGAATTTATATAATTAATGCTGATCATTATCATATTTCTGTTTTTTATAAGTAAAGGTATTTTTATTTTATTTTCATTTAAAAATATGGTACTTAAAAGAACAACATTAGTCAGCATTCGAACCCAAATATGAAATTGGCCCCAAAAGTTACTTGTACCATCTCTACTACCTAAATATTTGTAAAATTGGCCTCGAAATTTATTTTTTACTGATCGGCCCTCAAACAGATGCTTGATGGGTTTTGTATCTCTGCTTATGGTGGCTTCTTTCACAACGTACGGGAAAGATGAGATGTAATTACAGTATTACAGAAGAGAAAAATAGTGATGGAAAGTTATTGATGATTTTGTTTTCCATTTATAAAATAATAGTATAGACTCTCTATAAATAGTATAAGATATATTATTATTCCATTTAAATCATAAACTCTATTCCCAAACCCAATTACTAAATCATAAACCCTAACAACTGAATCTTAAATGCAAATTTAAAATATAATATATATTCATAATATGAAAATACATAAACAAAATATAAAATACTCCATTTATGCAAATGGTATAAAAAATACCAGTCTTAAGTTCGCAGTCCGATGTGCAACCATTTCTCAATAAAAAATGAAACAACTTAAAGATAATCACTGCTAATGGATCGATACTGTTGAAAGAGATAAAAATGATGAAATTAATAATATTTCTCAATTATTAAACAAAATAGAATATGATAAACATTATATTATTTATCAATAAATACGACGAAGAAGAAAAATATTAAGACGAAATAGTATGTCTACATGTTCTATTTCATTGAAATAGTATTAAACACAACATCAGGAAGAGTTTATATTTTAAATAGTATAATAATTTTACACAAATAATACTATGATATATTTTTTTCTCATTGAACATAGTATAGTTAGCGAGTTATCTTTTACATATCTTCTTCGACGCGGACACAAATTCACCAGTCCACCATCATTTCTCTTCACCCTCCGATCTACATAATAGCTCGGATCTGCGTTGAAGCTGTTGCAGTTCCAAATTTCTTTACAAATTAATTAGTAAAAACAGAACAAGAAGACAGAGGATGAAGTGAACTTATCTTTCGATTCCATGGATTAATCACTGATCGGATAAACACCGTTGGAGAAAAAGATAATATAGATAAATTGATTGCAAGAACAAATACACAAAATATAGATAGATTTAGGTATTCATCGTATCTTCGCGCATACTTCCTTGTTTGTCTGGTTTTTTCTGGTGCATTGTACATAATTCATTGTCAAATTATTTTTAGTAAGTTATTTAATTATAAAAAAGTGTTAGTTACACACTTCAATTTCTTTTTTATTTGTAAATATTTATCATTTAAATTTATAAAAATGCTTATTGGCTCGTGTCTTGTACTTCCAATATATACACATAACCCACGCTAAAAATACAAGACCCAAGCCAGTAAGCCATTTTACAAATTATAAATGAACAATATTTTTGAAAAAAAATATTTCAAAAATAAATCTAGAATATTTTATATATCTAGCTAATAATCTAATTTATTAAAATAAAGTCATATTTGGACCTCACTTTGAATTAATGTATTATATTTCACTTTTGAGACCTATATATTTATTAAAATATTTTAATCTAATCTACTAAAAAAAAGAAATGTTTAGTCGATATTTTTATTACAAGATGTGCCATTTTTAACAGAATTAGAAGATGTGCCACTAATTTTTATTTTATTAGATATTTACTAACGATATTTGGTAAAGAAAATTAGTAAAAATCTTGAGTTATATAACATGTCATATCTAAATCGAATTTAATTACACCATAATATCTAATCTATTAAAATAGAGTTTCATTTTGAACCTAACATTTAGCTAATGTGTTATATATAACTTTTCATCTATTTAATATTTTTTTTCAGTAAAAGTACATTTAACTAATCTACTAAAATATAATATCTTAAAAGAAATCTTTAGTCGATGGATTTAATAAAATATATACTACTCACTTTTATTATTAGTGTTAATCATTCATTAATGTTTTCTTGGATCATATAAATAATATCACATATTACCAATCAAATACATACATAAAAATAATATTTAAATCATATCTAATTTTAATATATAATATGAATACATATAATTATTTGATACATTAATATATTACGTGTTACAGAATATTATATTTAGTTATACCATAAAATTACATTAATAAATTTAAGTTCTATGCTTGATTTATACATTTAAATATTTGATACAATTTATATTATATGTTTTAAAACTTTATTGTTATAATACAGTTAAATGAAATATAGTTATTTGTTTATATTAATCAAACAAATCTAAACCAAGCCGCATATCTGATTTATTGCTGGTAGAAGCTTCCAAAGAGGTGGTGTTGTTTTTTAGTGATATGATAAATAATATGTTCAAGAGCCATTTTGAGTGAGAAGAGAAATGTAACAGGTTACATATATATATAAACAGGTTGAATATAACAAAGAAGATAGAGTCATGACTCATGAACTACCACAAACATGCAACATATAAGAGTCCCTTTTATTTGACGAGATTTTTCACTTACTCTAAACATTTTCCCAAATCAACTATTTCCAGTGGAATGCACCTAATTAAAATATTAAAGTGTTTTTTTCTGAGTTTTCGGAATTTTTTTGCGGAAGGCTGCACCTTTTTCCTCCTAAAGGCTGAGTACATCCTTTTTTTAGTACTTATCCTAAATTAAACCAGTATTTCAATATCCTAAATACGTTTTTTTTTTATCATCATCCTAAATACGTTTACCTGATGCATAAACTACGTATACAAAAGGAGAAATTGGAAAAATAGGCCATAATGAAAATGTTTTTGTCCTTTTATACCTTTGTAATAATTTGTCAGTTTAAACAAAAATACCTTCATAATTATTAAAAATTATACAAAGTTCAGAAAAATATGAAAAAATCAATACAATCATGACAATATTTTATATGTTTTGATATAAAAAATTTTATTTCAAAAAAAATTTGGATGTGTTGATCTAGATTTGTTAAAAATGTATATTATAACTCTTTTTACAGATATAATATACATTGTGTCTTCAACGTTTTATAAAATCTAGCATTCATATTATAAGCTAGTTTTATCTATGATCTATTTAAATATAGAATATGTATGTCTTAGTTCTAACTAACAAACGTTCTTATTTCTAACATACAATACATATTTAAGGTGTTCTATTTCACTGTCGAAAAATGTAGAACGTTTACTTTTGTTCTATCATTTACTTTATTATATGTCGTAGATAGAACATCCATTCTTACCTTTATAATATGTTCTAAACGGTTAAAATTTATACTATAACCTTATTATGTATGTGTTCTATTCTATTTAGAATATGTATTCTATGTTCAGTTATATTCTGTTTTTAAATCTGAATAAATCTATGAAACGATCTTAACTAATTTTATTCATATTGATCTTGTTTTTAACTTAAAGTTTCACTGAATGTCGTTGAGACTCGATGGCTAGAGAGAATACACGCTGGATAGAGGTCAGAGACGTCGGAGACTGGAGAGCGTTGGAGAAAGCCCAGAAAGCACCACAGATTCGTTTTCATTGGTCTTCCATTTTTTCTCATAAAAAAAGCGGAATGAACGAAGATCACAATTAAGATTTAATTACTATTTTAAAATAAAGGGAATTATGTTAAATTATTTTTATTTAAGTCTGGGGATAATTTTGTAATTTAAAAATTAAAAGGTATATTTCGACAAACTTATAGATTTAAAGGTATAAAGAGACAAATCTACTCCTAGTATAGCCCAATTAACCAATTTTCCTATATAAAAGATCTAGAATTTTGTTGTGAGCAATATCAATTACTCAAATGAACAGCCACAAAATGAAATATGTTAAGATGTACAATATTGAGTAGTAGATACATTACTGCTTTATAATAATCGTTTTTCGATAGAAGATAAAGAAAACCAAAACTGGTAGGGTGTCTAAGTAAATTAAGGGGGTTCAAAGGTAGGAGTCATGAAACCAATTCTATTGCTTGATCTATATTATTATTTGCGAAGTGATTTTTTGCAACGGAACTCCCACGTTAAAAGTTAGAGTGGTTAATAACGATATAACCCTTAATGAATTTATATATAAATAAATACGAATTTTATTTTTAAAATATTATATTTATCTTTTTATTTTAGATACTTAATTATAATTTAATATAATAAATAGACAAATATATGATTCTAAAACTAAGATAATTCTTAGATATATTGTGGTATTATCTGAAAATAATATTTTCTATTATAAAATCTCACCTTAAAAATTAGAGTTTTTAATATCAATTATTACCATTAATGAATTTCTTATATTTAATTTAAAAACGATTTTTATATTACTAATAATAGATCTATATTTTATATTAGATGATCAATTATAATTTAATAATAAATTGTCAAAATATATTTTAAAAGGTAAGGTTTATATTTAGATATACTGTGTTATTATCTGAAATTAATATTTTCGAAAATAAGATTTACAGAATTAAGATATAATATATTTTATAGCTAAACAATAATCAAGCAAAAACATTTGTACGAAGGTATTTTCTAAAATATGTTTGATATGTAAGTGTTTCTTAAATTTGAACACAGTAAGCTATATATATTTTGATAGATAAAAAATCATATAAAATAATTTTATGTTTAATTTTATTTTTAAATACATAAATAATAATTTATTATGTTGATTTTTAATTAAAAGGATACAAACTAACAAGTATTCTAAAAGGATTATGTCCGCAGGTGCGGACAAACCACCTAGTTTCTAGATATTACTAATGTAAGAGTTTTATTTTTAGTTATGAATTGTTTAAAAGAATTTGTATTTGGACTAACCAATTGAAAGAATATAGCCATTTCCAAAGTGTCTTGTTTTGTATACTGTATTTGATAAGACCACACTCAAACTTTTATTTGTTTTATAAATGTACCAAAGTACGTATGATAATAAAATGTTTCGTTTTTGATCAAATAACAATGGTATGTGTATGTTATATATTTTAGCGATATTTGATCATATGCGTAAAACATTTAAGTCGACATTATTAATTTCATTGAAGGGGTTAACAGAAAAATTGCATCACCTGAATGTAAAGTTAGTTTTATGTGTTGTGATTTCATATAAATCACTAACCATGCTATTGTGAGGCATTGTAAAGTCCGACCAATATACAAGCTAGATCTCATGTAGTTTAGAATAACATGGTTGTCCCAGGATTAAAAAATTAGCAGGGTGAATGAGAAAAGCTCCAACGTTGCAGTACAAGATTCCGATCATGGGTGAAACTTGAAATGATCAGCTAGGCAGCTAGCTATCTTTATATCATGCAAATAGACGATCGCGCAATTGCATAATGTATAAGTCGATCTTAACAAAAACATGATCTAGCACAACAAAAAGCAAACAATAAACATATTCCCGATATTTTGTTTTTAAGATAATCTATTGAAATGAAATGATTTTGATGCTTTATAAAAATACACAATCAGCCATATTATTATAAAACATTTTAAGAGAAATTGCACTTCTTATCTACAGCTCATACACTAATTAAATCTATACCCTAAATCTTACACCATGATACATTTTTTCATAAACACACACTCATCACATTATAGGTATTTTCTTAATTTTATCGTTCTTTAAGGATAATCAACCAATTCACTCATATTTTAATATGTAACACTTTACTGGGGTCACAAAGTATAAAAGCTATGTAATACTTTTATTCAACTTTTAAGTGAATATATTAAAAATTATTAAACTATGGTATTTATTACAGCTATATAATACTTTTTTTAAAACATAGCTGTAATACTTTATTGGTGTCACGAAGTATTGCAGCTATGTTTATTTTCGACTTAAACATGACCTCAATAACAAAACATGATCTAGTCATATTATAAAATATTTTATTCAATTTCCGTTGCTTAAAAACAATAATAATAACAGTTAACTCAACCAATTAAAAATTATACTGCAAAATATAAATGGTAATAAACATCAATTACATTTACTTTTTATATATGAAACTTGAAAATATCACTTAAAACAATTTTTAATACCAAATAAATGATACGGAGATTATACAATAGAAACCCTATGAATTAGTACTCGATAAATTAATAAATACCATAAATTAATATATTCTGATGCTCTTAATTGGGCGGTTCAAAACATAACATATATTAATAAAATAGTAAGATAATATTTTTTAGAAAATCTTATGTAAATATATGTTCTCATTAAAATTATAAATTAATAATTTATATGTATGTAGGTTTTATACAAGTATAAACCAACCATTATAAGATCTGTTTTACATTCATAATGGAATTGTATGTATATATATGAAAATTTGATATATTTTGATGAAATTTAGTAAAATTATATTTAAAAACTGCATTTGAATTCTATGAGACAGTTGCCCAAAAAAAAGAATTCTATGAGACATAGTTTATATATACCAAATAATATAATAAATTAATATAAGTGTTGAATTTCAAAAAGTTAATTAATATATATACACTAAAATCAAATGTTTTTTTTTTTATAAATAATATATGTTAAAATAGAAAAATATTAAAATAAATTGTTTTGTAAACTAATAACTCTATAAATTAATAAAAATATCAAAATTTTATCACTAAAACTTAATGATAGAAAAATGTTAATCTATTACACAACGGCTGGTAAAAATTTTTCTTTTAACGGCTGGTAGAGTTAAATAGTTAGTGAGGTCGGATGACGGTTGACATTTAATTGACCATGTTTGCATTCACCATGTAGCAGTATTACTTTCATTTTATATAACCTTTTGTTTTAACTTTTTTTTGTAACTTGGCATAAAAATCAGTTATCAAAACCTAATTGATCATTTTCTAATTATTCTCTTACCTCTCAATTAAAAGTCACCCAGTCTTTTGTTTATCATACATGCTATACAAAAAATATTAAATCCGGATCAATGATGACACAGACCTAACCTCCGGATAATATGATGATACAGACTTAACTACAGCCCACGGATAAAATCATTTCCTGAGCATTCAAATGAACCGAAATCAATGGATCTATATATCCATGTAGTCAGTGAAAATCGAATCCGAAACCGTATTGAAGCCGAAGCTTTCTCAAATACCCTTTTTGTTTTAACTTTTAATGAAACTTCGAACAAGTAAATCAGAGTCTTCCACGATTTCTATACCACTCTTTTCTTTTTTGGGTAACAATGTTAAGAAATACACCATTCTATTTTCTTCGCTATACACAAGTTATACTGGTCTATTTCAAGATATAATTTGACTCTCTTTTAGAAACATAAAACGTTATACAAATGAACTAGGAGAATAAGGTATTCCACGTGTTGAGTTTAACATCATTTCCAATACTAAAACACCGTGAGCAGCAGGATGTTTGAAGTTTAGAGTTAAGTGGTGAAAAATTTGAATAATGAATTTGGGGAATGGGTTTAAAACTTTATAAAATACAAATTATTAAAAATTAAAATAGTTTCAAAAAAATATTTTCGAATTTTAAAAAGAAAATTTGAAAAACAAAAGTTGAAAAAATTGTAAAAATTATAAAAAAATTCAAATTTGAGAACATATAATTTAGAACTATAAAATATCATTTTTAAATTATATTTTTTATTTTTAATTTAGTTTGCATTTATATATCTAAGATTTAA
>NW_026617585.1:0-16420 GCF_000801105.2 Raphanus sativus
TCATGATTCTTATCAAACCAGGATGAACCAAGATGTAAGAAGCTTGATTTGAAACCATTAATCAGAATAGAATCACCAGGAAGTTGAATAAATCTCATAGGAGTTATGAGGAAGAAGCTATCCCACTTTCTATTCAGATGACCCAGATTAGCCTGTCGAACATATGGCAATATCTTCATGATTCTTATCAACCAGGATGAAGATGATGTAAGAAGCTTTATTTGAAACCATTAATCAGTATAGAATACCAAGAAGTTGAATAAATCTCATAGGAGTTATGAGGAAGAAGCTATCCCACTTTCTATTCAAATGATTCCAGATTAGCCTGTTCAGACATATGGCAATATCTTCATGATTCTTATCAAACTAGAAGAACCACGATGTAAGAAGCTTGATTTGAAACCATTAATCAGTATAGAATCACCAGGAAGTTGAATAAATCTCATAGGAGTTATGAGGAAGAAGCTATCCCACTTTCTATTCAGATGATTCCAGATTAGCCTGTTCGGACATATGCAATATCTTCATGATTCTTATCAAAATAGAACAAACCAGATGTAAGAAGCTTGATTTGAAACCATTAATCAGTAAGAATGACCAGAAAGTTGAATAAATCTCATAGGAGTTATGAGGAAGAAGCTATCCCACTTTCTATTCAGATGATTCCAGATTAGCATGTTCAGACATATGGCAATATCTTCATGATTCTTATCAAACAAGGATGAACCAAGATGTAAGAAGCTTATTTGAAACCATTAATCAGTATAGAATCACCAGGAAGTTGAATAAATCTCATAGGAGTTATGAGGAAGAAGCTATCCCACTTTCTATTCAGATGATTCCAGATTAGCATGTTCGACATATGGCAATATCTTCATGATTCTTATCAAAATAGAAGGAACAACGATGTAAGAAGCTTTATTTGAAAACATTAATCAGTATAGAATCACCAGGAAGTTGAATAAATCTCATAGGAGTTATGAGGAAAAAAGCTATCCCACTTTCTATTCAAATGATTCCAGATTAGCCTGTTCGGACATATGGCAATATCTTCATGATTCTTATCAAACCAGGATAAACCAAATGTAAGAAGCTTTATTTGAAACCATTAATCAGTATAAAATCACCAGAAAGTTGAATAAATCTCATAGGAGTTATGAGGAAGAAGCTATCCCACTTTCTATTCAGATGATTCCAGATTAGCATGTTCGAACATATGCAATATCTTCATGATTCTTATCAAACCAGAATGAACCACGATGTAAGAAGCTTTATTTGAAACCATTAATCAGTATAGAATCACCAGGAAGTTGAATAAATCTCATAGGAGTTATGAGGAAGAAGCTATCCCACTTTCTATTCAGATGATTCCAGATTAGCCTGTTCGGACATATGGCAATATCTTCATGATTCTTATCAAACCAGGATGAACCAAGATGTAAGAAGCTTTATTTGAAACCATTAATCAGTATAGAATCACAGGAAGTTGAATAAATCTCATAGGAGTTATGAGGAAGAAGCTATCCCACTTTATATTCAGATGATTCCAAGATTAGCCTGTTCGGACGATGGCAATATCTTCATGATTCTTATTAAACCAGAAGGAACCAAGATGTAAGAAGCTTTATTTGAAACCATTAATCAGTATAGAATCACCAGTAAGTTGAATAAATCTCATAGGAGTTATGAGGAAGAAGCTATCCCACTTTCTATTTAGATGATTCCAGATTAGCCTGTTCAGACATAAGGCAATATCTTCATGATTCTTATTAAACAAGAAGGAAGCATGATGGAAGAAGCTTGATTTGAAACAATTAATCAGTATAGAATCACCAGGAAGTTGAATAAATATCGTAGGGGTTATGAGGAAGAAGCTATCCCACTTTCTATTAAGATGATTCCAGATTAACATATTCGGACATATGGCAATATCTTCATGATTCTTATTAAATCAGGACGAACCAAGATGTAAGAAGCTTTATTTGAAACCATTAATCAGTATAGAATCACCAGGAAGTTGAATAAATCTTATAGGAGTTATGAGGAAGAAGCTATCCCACTTTCTATTCAAATGATTCCAGATTAGCCTGTTTGGACATATGGCAATATCTTCATGATTCTTATCAAACCAGGATGAACCAAGATGTAAGAAGCTTTATTTGAAACCATTAATCAGTATAGAATCACCAGGAAGTTGAATAAATCTCATAGGATTATGAGGAAGAAGCTATCCCACTTTCTATTCAGATTCCATATTAGCCTATTCGGACATATGGCAATATCTTCATGATTCTTATCAAACTAGAAGGAACCACGATGTAAGAAGCTTGATTTAAAACCATCAATTAGTATAGAATCACCAAGAAGTTGAATAAATATCATAGGAGTTATGAGGAAGAAGCTATCCCACTTTCTATTCAGATGATTCCAGATTAGCCTGTTCAGACATATGGTAATATCTTCATGATTCTTATCAAACCAGGATGAACGAAGATGTAAGAAGCTTTATTTGAAACAATTAGTCAGCATAAAATGACCAGGAAGTTGAATAAATATCATGTGATTTATGAGGAAGAAGCTATCCCACTTTCTATTCAGATGATTCTAGATTAGCCTATTCGGGCATATGGCAATATCTTCATGATTCTTATCATACTAGAAGGAACCACGATGTAAGAAGCTTGATTTGAAACCATTAATTAGTATAGAAACACCAGAAAGTTAATAAATATCATAGGAGTTATGAAGAAGAAGCTATCCGACTTTCTATTCAGATGATACCAGATTAGCATGTTCGGACATATGGCAATATCTTCATGATTCTTATCAAATAGAAGGAACCACGATGTAAGAAGCTTGATTTGAAAAAATTGGTCAGTATAGAATGACCAGAAAGTTGAATAAATCTCATAGGAGTTATGAGGAGGAAGCTATCCCACTTTTTATTAAGATGATTCCAGTTTACCCTGTTCGGACATATAGCAATATCGTCATGTCTTATCAAACCAGGATGAACCAAGATGTAAGAAGCTTTATTTGAAACCATTAATCAGTATAGAATCACCAGGAAGTAGAATAAATCTAATAGGAGTTATGAGGAAGAAGCTATCCCACTTTTTATTAAGATGATTCCAGATTAGCCTGTTCGGAGATATGGCAATATCTTCATGATTCTTATCAAACCAGGATGAACCAAGATGTAAGAAGCTTTATTTGAAACCATTAATCAGTATAGAATCACCAGGAAGTTGAATAAATCTCATAGCAGTTATGAGGAAGAAGCTATCCCACTTTCTATTTAGATGATTCCAGATTAGCCTGTCCGGACATAAGGCAATATCTTCATGATTCTTATTAAACAAGAAGGAAGCATGATGTAAGAAGCTTGATTTGAAACCATTAATCAGTATAGAATCACCAGGAAGTTGAATAAATCTCATAGTTGTTATGAGGAAGAAGCTATCCCACTTTCTATTCAGATTCCAGATTAGCCTATTCGGACATATGGCAATATCTTCATGATTCTTATCAAACTAGAAGGCACCACGATGTAAGAAGCTTGATTTAAAACCATCAATAGTATAGAATCACCAAGAAGTTGAATAAATATCATAGGAGTTATGAGGAAGAAGCTATTCCACTTTCTATTCAGATGATTCCAGATTAGCCTGTTCGGACATATGACAATATCTTCATGATTCTTATCAAACCAGGATGAACGAAGATGTAAGAAGCTTTATTTGAAACAATTAGTCAGTATAAAATGACCAGGAAGTTGAATAAATCTCATAGGAGATATGAGGAAGAAGCTATCCCACTTTATATTCAGATGACCACAGATTAGCCTGTTCTGACGTATGGCAATATCTTCATGATTCTTATCAAATTAGAAGGAACCACGATGTAAGAAGCTTGATTTGAAAACATTAATCCGTATAGAATCACCAGAAAGTTGAATAAATCTCATAGGAGTTTTGAAAAGAAGCTATCCCACTTATTATTCAGATGATACCAGATTAGCATGTTCGGACATATGGCAATATCTTCATGATTCTTATCATACTAGAAGGAACCACGATGTAAGAAGCTTGATTTGAAACCATTAATTAGTATAGAATCACCAGGAAGTTGAATAAATCTCATAGGATTTATGAGGAAGAAGCTATCCCACGTTCTATTCAGATGATTCCAGATTAGCATGTTCAGACATATGGCAATATCTTCATGATTCTTATCAAACCAGGATGAACCAAGATATAAGAAGCTTTATTTGAAACCATTAATTAGTATAGAATCACCAGGGAGTTGAATAAATCTCATAGGAATTATGAGTAAGAAGCTATCCCACTTTCTATTGAGATGATTCCAGATAGCTTGTTCGGACATATGGCAATATCTTCATGATTCTTATCAAACCAGGATGAACCAAGATGTAAGAAGCTTTATTTGAAACCATTAATTAGTATAGAATCACCAGGAAGTTGAATAAATCTCATAGGAGTTATGATGAAGAAGCTATCCCACTTTTTATTCAGATGACCCCAGATTAGCATGTTCTGACGTATGGCAATATCTTCATGATTCTTATCAAACCAGGATGAACCATGATGTAAGAAGCTTTATTTGAAACCATTAATCAGTATAGAATTACCAGGAAGTTGAATAAATCTCATATGATTTATGAGGAAGAAGCTATACTACTTTCTATTCATATGATTCCAGATTAGCCTGTTCGGACATATGACAATATCTTCATGCTTCTTATTATACTAGAAGGAACCACGATGTAAGAACCTTGATTTGAAACCATTAATTAGTATAGAATCACCAGAAAGTTGAATAAATCTCATAGGAGTTATGAGGAAGAAGCTATCCTACTTTCTATTCAGATGATACCAGATTAGCATGTTCGGACATATGGCAATATCTTCATGATTCTTATCAAAATAGAACGAACCACGATGTAATAAGCTTGATTTGAAACAATTAGTCAGTATAGAATGACCAGAAAGTTTAATAAATCTCATAGGAGTTATGAGGAAGAAGCTATCCCACTTTCTATTCAGATGATTCCATATTAGCCTGTTCGACTTATGGCAATATCTTCATGATTCTTATCAAACCAAGATGAACCAAGATGTAAGAAGCTTTATTTGAAACCATAAATCAGTATAGAATCACCAGGAAGTTGAATAAATCTAATAGGAATTATGAGGAAGAAGCTATCCATTTTCTATTAAGATGATTCCAGATTAGCCTGTTTGGACATATGGCAATATCTTCATGATTCTTATAAAACCAGGATGAACCAAGATGTAAGAAGCTTTATTTCAAACCATTAATCCATATAGAATCACCAGAAAGTTAAATAAATCTCATAGGAGTTTTTAGGAAGAAGCTATCCCACTTTCTATTCAGATGATACCATATTAGCATGTTCGGACATATGGCAATATCTTCATGATTCTTATCATACTAGAAGGAACCACGATGTAAGAAGCTATCCCACTTTCTATTGTTATGATTCCAGATTAGCATGTTCAGACATATGGCAATATCTTCATGATTCTTATCAAACCAGGATGAACCAAGATGTAAGAAGCTTTATTTGAAACCATTAATCAGTATATAATCACCAGGAAGTTGAATAAATTTCATAGGAATTATGCGGAAGAAGCTATCCCACTTTCTATTGAGATGATTCCAGATAGCTTGTTCGGACATATGGCAATATCTTCATGATTCTTATCAAACCAGGATGAACCAAGATGTAAGAAGCTTGATTTGAAACCATTAATCAATATAGAATTACCAAGAAGTTGAATAAATCTCATATGATTTATGAGGAAGAAGCTATACTACTTTCTATTCATATGATTCCAGATTAGCCTATTCGGACATATGACAATATCATCATGATTCTTATCATACTAGAAGGAACCACGATGTAAGAAGCTTGATTTGAAACCATTATATAGTATCGAATCACCAGAAAGTTGAATAAATATCATAGGAGTTATGAGGAAGAAGCTATCCCACTTTCTATTCAGATGATACCAGATTAGCATGTTCGGACATATGGCAATATCTTCATGATTCTTATCAAATAGAACAAACCAGGATGTAATAAGCTTGATTTGAAACAATTAGTCAGTATAGAATGACCAGAAAGTTGAATAAATCTCATAGGAGTTATGAGGAAGAAGCTATCCCACTTTCTATTCATATGATTCCAGATTAGCCTATTCGGACATATGACAATATCTTCATGATTCTTATCAACTAGAAGGAACCACGATGTATGAACCTTGATTTGAAACCATTAATTAGTATATAATCACCAGAAAGTTGAATAAATCTCATAGGAGCTATGAGGAAGAAGCTATCCTACTTTCTATTCAGATGATACCATATTAGCATGTTCGGACATATGGCAATATCTTCATGATTCTTATCAAAATAGAACAAACCAGATGTAATAAGCTTGATTTGAAACAATTAGTCAGTATAGAATGACCAGAAAGTTGAATAAATCTCATAGGAGTTATGAGGAAGAAGCTATCCCACTTTCTATTCATATGATTCCAGATTAGCCTATTCGGACATATGACAATATCTTCATGATTCTTATCATACTAGAAGGAACCACGATGTAAGAACCTTGATTTGAAACCATTAATTAGTATATAATCACCAGAAAGTTGAATAAATCTCATAGGAGTTATGAGGAAGAAGCTATCCTACTTTCTATTCAGATAATACCAGATTAGCATGTTCGGACATATGGCAATATCTTCATGATTCTTATCAAAATAGAACGAACCACGATGTAATAAGCTTGATTTGAAACAATTAGTCAGTATAGAATGACCAGAAAGTTGAATAAATCTCATAGGAGTTATGAGGAAGAAGCTATCCCACTTTCTATTCAGATGATTCCATATTAGCCTGTTCGGACTATGGCAATATCTTCATGATTCTTATCAAACCAGGATGAACCAAGATGTAAGAAGCTTTATTTGAAACCATTAATCAGTATAGAATCACCAGGAAGTTGAATAAATCTAATAGGAATTATGAGGAAGAAGCTATCCATTTTCTATTAAGATGATTCCAGATTAGCCTGTTTGGACATATGGTAATATCTTCATGATTCTTATAAAACCAGGATGAACCAAGATGTAAGAAGCTTTATTTCAAACCATTAATCCATATAGAATCACCAGAAAGTTGAATAAATCTCATAGGAGTTTTTAGGAAGAAGCTATCCCACTTTCTATTCAGATGATACCAGATTAGCATGTTCGGACATATGGCAATATCTTCATGATTCTTATCATACTAGAAGGAACCACGATGTAAGAAGCTATCCCACTTTCTATTCTTATGATTCCAGATTAGCATGTTCAGACATATGGCAATATCTTCATGATTCTTATCAAACCAGGATGAACCAAGATGTAAGAAGCTTTATTTGAAACCATTAATCAGTATATAATCACCAGGAAGTTGAATAAATTTCATAGGAATTATGCGGAAGAAGCTATCCCACTTTCTATTGAGATGATTCCAGATAGCTTGTTCGGACATATGGCAATATTTTCATGATTCTTATCAAACCAGGATGAACCAAGATGTAAGAAGCTTGATTTGAAACCATTAATCAGTATAGAATTACCAAGAAGTTGAATAAATCTCATATGATTTATGAGGAAGAAGCTATACTACTTTCTATTCATATGATTCCAGGATAGCCTATTCGGACATATGACAATATCATCATGATTCTTATCAACTAGAAGGAACCACGATGTAAGAAGCTTGATTTGAAACCATTATATAGTATCGAATCACCAGAAAGTTGAATAAATATCATAGGAGTTATGAGGAAGAAGCTATCCCACTTTCTATTCAGATGATACCAGATTAGCATGTTCGGACATATGGCAATATCTTCATGATTCTTATCAAAATAGAACAAACCAGGATGTAATAAGCTTGATTTCAAACAATTAGTCAGTATTGAATGACCAGAAAGTTGAATAAATCTCATAGGAGTTATGAGGAAGAAGCTATCCCACTTTCTATTCATATGATTCCAGATTAGCCTATTCGGACATATGACAATATCTTCATGATTCTTATCATACTAGAAGGAACCACGATGTATGAACCTTGATTTGAAACCATTAATTAGTATAGAATCACCAGAAAGTTGAATAAATCTCATAGGAGTTATGAGGAAGAAGCTATCCTACTTTCTATTCAGATGATACCATATTAGCATGTTCGGACATATGGCAATATCTTCATGATTCTTATCAAAATAGAACGAACCACGATGTAATAAGCTTGATTTGAAACAATTAGTCAGTATAGAATGACCAGAAAGTTGAATAAATTTCATAGGAGTTATGAGGAAGAAGCTATCCCACTTTCTATTCAGATGATTCCAGATTAGCATATTCGGACATATGGCAATATCTTCATGATTCTTATCAAACCAGGATGAACCAAGATGTAAGAAGATTTATTTGAAACCATTAATCAGTTTAGAATTACCAGGAAGTTGAATAAATCTAATAGGAATTATGAGGAAGAAGTTATTCATTTTCTATTAAGATGATTCCAGATTAGCCTGTTTGGACATATGGCAATATCTTCATGATTCTTATCAAAACCAGGATGAACCAAGATGTAAGACGCTTTATTTCAAACCATTAATCCATATAGAATCACCAGAAAGTTGAATAAATCTCATAGGAGTTTTTAGGAAGAATCTATCCCACTTTCTATTCAGATGATACCAGATTAGCATTTTCGTACATATGGCAATATCTTCATGATTCTTATCATACTAGAAGAACCACGATGTAAGAAGCTTGATTTGAAACCATTAATTAGTATAGAATCACCAGAAAGTTGAATAAATCTCATAGGAGTTATGAGGAAGAAGCTATCCCACTTTCTTTTCAGATGATTCCAGATTAGCATTTTCAGACATATGGACAATATCTTCATGATTCTTATCAAACCAGGATGAACCAAGATGTAAGAAGCTTTATTTGAAACCATTAATCGTATAGAAAGTTGAATAAATCTCATAGGAATTATGAGGAAGAAGCTATCCCACTTTCTATTGAGATGATTCCAGATAGCTTGTTCGGACATATGGCAATATCTTCATGATTCTTATCAAACCAGGATGAACCAAGATGTAAGAAGCTTTATTTGAAACCATTAATTAGTATAGAATCACCAGGAAGTTGAATAAATCTCATAGGAGTTATGAGGAAGAAGCTATCCCACTTTCTATTCAGATGATCCCAGATTTAATATGTTATGACGTATGGCAATATCTTCATGATTCTTATCAAACCAGGATGGACCATGATGTAAGAAGCTTGATTTGAAACCATTAATCAGTATAGAATTACCAGGAAGTTGAATAAATCTCATATGATTTATGAGGAAGAAGCTATACTACTTTCTATTCATATGATTCCAGATTAGCCTATTCGGACATATGACAATATCATCATGATTCTTATCATACTAGAAGGAACCACGATGTAAGAAGCTTGATTTGAAACCATTATATAGTATAGAATCACCAGAAAGTTGAATAAATATCATAGGAGTTATGAGGAAGAAGCTATCCCACTTTCTATTCAGATGATACCAGATTTGCATGTTCGGACATATGGCAATATCTTCATGATTCTTATCAAAATAGAACAAACCAGGATGTAATAAGCTTGATTTGAAACAATTAGTCAGTATAGAATGACCAGAAAGTTGAATAAATCTCATAGGAGTTATGAGGAAGAAGCTATCCCACTTTCTATTCTTATGATTCCAGATTAGCATGTTCAGACATATGGCAATATCTTCATGATTCTTATCAAACCAGGATGAACCAAGATGTAAGAAGCTTTATTTGAAACCATTAATCAGTATAGAATCACCAGAAAGTTGAATAAATCTAATAGGAATTATGAGGAAGAAGCTATCCATTTTCTATTAAGATGATTCCAGATTAGCCTGTTTGGACATATGGCAATATCTTCATGATTCTTATAAAACCAGGATGAACCAAGATGTAAGAAGCTTTATTTCAAACCATTAATCCATATAGAATCACCAGAAAGTTGAATAAATCTCATAGGAGTTTTTAGGAAGAAGCTATCCCACTTTCTATTCAGATGATACCAGATTAGCATGTTCGGACATATGACAATATCTTCATGATTCTAATCATACTAGAAGGAACCACGATGTAAGAAGCTATCCCACTTTCTATTCTTATGATTCCAGATTAGCATGTTCAGAAATATGGCAATATCTTCATGATTCTTATCAAACCAGGATGAACCAAGATGTAAGAAGCTTTATTTGAAACCATTAATCGGTATAGAAAGTTGAATAAATCTCATAGGAATTATGAGGAAGAAGCTATCCCACATTCTATTGAGATGATTCCAGATAGCTTGTTCGTACATATGGCAATATCTTCATGATTCTTATCAAGCCAGGATGAACCAAGATGTTAGAAGCTTTATTTGAAGCCATTAATTAGAATAGAATCACCAGGAAGTTGAATAAATCTCATAGGAGTTATGAGGAAGAAGCTATCCCACTTTCTATTCAGATGACCCCAGATTAGCATGTTCTGACGTATGGCAATATCTTCATGATTCTTATCAAACCAGGATGAACGATGATGTAAGAAGCTTGATTTGAAACCATTAATCAGTATAGAATTACCAAGAAGTTGAATAAATCTCATATGATTTATGAGGAAGAAGCTATACTACTTTCTATTCATATGATTCCAGATTAGCCTATTCAGACATATGACAATATCTTCATGATTCTTATCATACTAGAAGGAACCACGATGTAAGAAGCTTGATTTGAAACCATTAATTAGCATAGAATCACCAGAAAGTTGAATAAATCTCATAGGAGTTATGAGGAAGAAGCTATCCCACTTTCTATTCAGATGATACCAGATTAGCATGTTCGGACATATGGCAATATCTTCATGATTCTTATCAAAATAGAACAAACCACGATGTAATAAGCTTGATTTGAAACAATTAGTCAGTATAGAATGACCAGAAAGTTGAATAAATCTCATAGGAGTTATGAGGAATAAGCTATCCCACTTTCTATACAGATGATTCCAGATTAGCATGTTCAGACATATGGCAATATCTTCATGATTCTTATCAACAAGGATGGAACCAAGATGTAAGAAGCTTTATTTGAAACCATTAATCAGTATAGAATCACCAGGAAGTTGAATAAATATCATAGGAGTTATGAGGAAGAAGCTATCCACTTTCTATTTAGATGACCACAGATTAGCATGTTCTGACGTATGGCAATTTCTTCATGATTCTTATCAAAATAGAAGGAACCACGATGTAAGAAGCTTGATTTGAAAACATTAATCAGCATAGAATTACCAGGAAGTTGAATTAATCTCATAGGAGTTATGAGGAAGAAAGCTTCCCACTTTCTATTCAAATGATTCCAGATTAGCCTGTTTGGACATATGACAAATATCTTCATGATTCTTATAAACCAAGATAAACCAAGATGTAAGAAGCTTATTTGCAAACCATTAATCCGTTATAAATCACCAGAAAGTTGAATAAATCTCATAGGAGTTTTTAGGAAGAAGCTATCCCACTTTCTATTCAGATGATACCAGATTAGCATGTTCGGACATATGCAATATCTTCATGATTCTTATGAAACTAGAATGAACCACGATGTAAGAAGCTTGATTTGAAACCATTAATTAGTATAGAATCACCAAGAAGTTGAATAAATATCATAGGAGTTATGAGGAAGAAGCTATCCCACTTTCTATTCAGATGATTCCAGATTAGCCTGTTCGGACATATGGCAATATCTTCATGATTCTTATCAAACCAGGATGAACGAAGATGTAAGAAGCTTTATTGAAACAATTAATCAGTATAAAATGGCCAGGAAGTTGAATAAATCTCATAGGAGATATATGAGGAAGAAGCTATCCCACTTTATATTCAGATGACCACAGATTAGCCTGTTCTGACGTATGGCAATATCTTCATGATTCTTATTAAAATAGAAGGAACCACGATGTAAGAAGCTTGATTTGAAAACATTAATCAGTATAGAATCACCAGGAAGTTGAATAAATCTCATAGGAGTTATGAGGAAGAAGCTATCCCACTTTCTATTTCAATGATTCCAGATTAGCCTGTTTGGACATATGGCAATATCTTCATGATTCTTATCAAAACATGATGAAGCCAAGATGTAAGAAGCTTATTTGAAACCAATTAATCAGTATAGAATCACCAGGAAGTTGAATAAATCTCATAGGAGTTATGAGGAAGAAGCTATCCCACTTTCTATTCAGATGATTCCAGATTAGCATGTTCGGACATATGGCAATATCTTCATGATTCTTATCAAACTAGAAGGAACCACGATGTAAGAAGCTTTATTGAAACCATTAATCAGTATAGAATCACCAGGAAGTTGAATAAATCTCATAGGAGTTATGAGGAAGAAGCTATCCCACTTTCTATTCAGATGATTCCAGATTAGCATGTTCAGACATATGGCAATATCTTCATGATTCTTATCAAACCAGGAAGGAACCAAGATGTAAGAAGCTTGATTTGAAACCATTAATCAGTATAGAATCACCAGGAAGTTGAATAATCTCATAGGAGTTATGAGGAAGAAGCTATCCACTTTCTATTCAGATGATTCCAGATTATTGATTTCGGACATATGGCAATATCTTCATGATTCTTATCAAACCAGGATGAACCAAGATGTAAGAAGCTTATTTGAACCATTAATTGTATAGAATCACCAGGAAGTTGAATAAATCTCATAGGAGTTATGAGGAAGAAGCTATCCCACTTTCTATTCAGATGATTCCAGATTAGCCTGTTCTGACGTATGACAATATCTTCATGATTCTTATCAACCAGGATGAACCAAGATGTAAGAAGCTTGATTTGAAACCATTAATCAGTATGAATTACCAGGAAGTTGAATAAATCTCATATGATTTATGAGGAAGAAGCTATCCCACTTTCTATCATATGATTCCAGATTAGCCTATTCGGACATATAACAATATCTTCATGATTCTTATCATACTAGAAGGAACCACGATGTAAGAAGCTTGATTTGAAACCATTAATTAGTATAGAATCACCAGAAAGTTGAATAAATCTCATAGGAGTTATGAGAAAGAAGCTATCCCACTTTCTATTCAGATGATACCAGATTAGCATGTTCGGACATATGGCAATATCTTCATGATTCTTATCAAAATAGAACGAACCACGATGTAAGAAGCTTGATTTGAAACAATAGTCAGTATAGAATGACCAGAAAGTTAATAAATCTCATAGGAGTTATGAGGAAGAAGCTATCCCACTTTCTGTTAAGATGATTCCAGATTACCCTGTTCGACATATAGCAATATCTTCATGATCTCTTATCAAACCAGGATGAACCAAGATGTAAGAGCTTTATTTGAAACCATTAATCAGTATAGAATCACCAGGAAGTTGAATAAATCTAATAGGAATTATGAGGAAGAAGCTATCCCATTTTCTATTAAGATGATTCCAAATTAGCCTGTTCGGACATATGACAATATCTTCATGATTCTTATCAACCCAGGATGAACCAAGATTTAAGAAGCTTTATTTGAAACCATTAATCAGTATTGGAATCACCAGGAAGTTGAATAAATCTCATATGATTTATGAGGAAGAAGCTATACCACTTTCTATTGATATACATGATTTACCCGTTTTTAACCATGGTATACTAGTGTTTTACTATATATTTAATCTGTTTTCTAGCCTGTTAGGTATGTTTTCAGGTTCAGGAGCATTTTTGTGAGAAAGTGATGTTTTGGAGCATTTGGAGTAATACAAGAGATGATACACCCGAGTTGACCATTCAAGACTAAGTCGGAAAGTCAACATGCGATTACAATCGATCGATACTCATCCTGAGTTGTCGATCGATGTAGCTGAGAAGATCCGCGTACTTGAATATTATAATCGATCGATATACATTCAGTGTTGTCGATCGATATCGAGGACGAAATGGTTTAGCCGACTACTTCACCAAGACTTCACCAAATTACGAGATTGCCCCTGACAAGTTTTTAACCTAATGGAAATGCTTAAATACTCCTGCAAAGTCTTTTTGACGGCAAGTTTGAAACCCTTTGAAGCTTGAAGCTTTTCACAACCAAAGCAGAGAGTGTGAGAGAGAGACTAGAGTTTTATTTGTTTGAGAGAGATTGGAAGAGATTCTCATCTCCTTTTGTATTTCTACTTTATTCTATCTATGCAATTCTTTCATCTATCTATTGTTATGAATTGCTTAGCTATGTCTGAGTAGTCTACTTGTTAGATCTAGGGTTTAAATAGGTTTGTGGGATTAGCCCCAAACTATAATTGCTAAGTTGTGATACTCATCAAATGGATTGTACCCTATGCTTTGTTAGAGTAGCTAACTAGAACATAGATCACTAGGATCTTAGATTATCTTGAATTAATCCATTTGAAGCGATGCCGTTTTCCCGTTGAGAAGAACGACAGTTCCTCCTTGAGACCTCGCGGTCATATTCGGTTCGCGCCTAGGCAGATCTAGAAGCCGTCGATCGATACCCCTACTGGTAAATCGATCGCCGCCGCGGAAAGGTGTATCGACTCGATATCGCAAAAGGATATCGACCGACTCTTTTTTCTGTGTCATCATGCGAAAGGTGTGGCCAGAGATCTAGATATTTTAACCCAGTGATTCATTCACATATGTTAAGCGGCTGAATCTATAGTAACATGCAAGCAACTTATTAAAGCATTTATAGAGATTATAATCTCCATTCCTGAATAGAAACCCTATGTCTAGCACTCTTTATCCCATTTAAACAACCCTTCATAATGTGAGTTAGAGCAACTGTTGCTCATTTTAGGATTTGTTATTTTCATTTCTATCTATAAACCAACCTTGCCTAGGATTGATTAGTAGATTTTATTTAATTGGTTCCCATAGCTCCTCGTGATTCGATCCCTAACTACTACAGCTGTACCTCTTATTTGAGAGAGTAAGCTCTACTACTGGGTAATTTGAGCACTATCAAATTTGGCACCGTCTGCTGGGGAGCTTTGATCGCCATTAGATTTAATTTTTATTAATCTTAGATTTTTCTTTTACCCCTTTCTTATTTAAATTTTTCTTGTCTTTTCAGGTACATGCCCAGCAGTACAGAAGCAACAAGGAAATCAACTATTATTCTCAGAGGATCCTGCACACTTGGAACGCTCAATCCGCAAAGACCTACGCTCCGCATCGATCGACAGAACCGCAGCACCGTCGACGATACCCGTTCAGCAATCAACATCGATCGAGTACTTCTAACCGTATATCGATCGAACACTAACTCGCGAAGCATGGTCGCGATTGTCATTCTCACGCGGGCGAGAATGGAAACCTGTATGACCAAGATGGTCATCTGCGTAATGCAACAGGTCAGAAGCTAGATGCACATGGGAAACATAATCCCTGAAACTGAAGCTGAGGCTACAAGAGAAGCTCAAACACGATCGTTGGTAGACTATAACATCCCAGACGAGTACTACACCAACAGATCAGCTATTCGACTTCCAGAGATTCAGAAGCCGAACTTCGAGCTCAAGCCTCAGTACTACTCTCTCGTGTCTCAGATACCTTATTCTGGGCAATCACAACGAGCATCCTATGGACCATCTGGAGAGGTTAGAGGATCTTATCGCTGCTATTCGTATGGATGGAGTCCCCGAGGACTACCTACTCTTCAAGCTCTTCAAATACTCAATGATTGGAGAAGCTTCGCACTGGCTCAAGCAGCTACCTACAGGATCACTGACATCCTGGGCCCGACATCAAAAAACGCCTTCTGCGTAATTTCTTTGATGAGGCACGCGCTGAAGACTTAAGGAGCAAATAGCCACTTTCGTGCAAAAGCCTAGTGAGACTTTTAAAGACGCGTGGATCAGATTCAAGTTCTTCCAAGCGAGACTGTCCACACCATGGATTCAATGAAGTGCAGCTGTTAAGCACTTTTTACAGAGGTATCCGCCTTAAGGTATCAGATGGCTCTTGATACTGCTAGTGAGGAGAACTTCACACCTAGGAATCCAATAGAGGCTGTGAGACTTATTGAGAACCTAGCCAACAACAGCAGCACCAAGAAACACTGACTCTGACATAAAGAAATCGGTTGCAGCCATCGGTGGAAGACCAGATGAATGAAGTCAGAGCCAAGATAGACGCTTTACACGCATTTCTGGGGCAGCCAGTCTGATCAGCTGAAGAAGGAGAGGCTAGAGAAGAT
>NW_026617586.1:0-16420 GCF_000801105.2 Raphanus sativus
AGTATAAAAAATATATTGTTTGGAAACATTGATAGTAGTATAAAGAAATAAGTATATTGTTTGGAAACATGGATAATAGTATAAAGAAAGGAACATTAGTGATTTAATGTAGGTTTAACTATAAAATATAAAAATGTATTTAATTTAAAAACTTACAAAATAAATGTTAGGTCCAACAGAATGTTTCTGTTTTAATAAGATAGATGAAAAGTTGTCTGTGTATATTATAGTTTTTTTTATATGCTTTTTTCATTTTTGTTTGTGAAGAAGAATTGTAATAATTGACATAGTAACTCAACCAGCTCTGGAGATTTCCTTGCCTGAAGGCCAAGACTACAAATATATAGCAAGGAGAAATTGTTGTACTATGAATAAATATCAAGGAGAAATTGTTGTACTATGAATCTGATTAGCTTCGATCAAAACAGATAGCTATTGATATTGATGTGTTTGATCAAAAAAAAAACTATTGATATTGAGGTTACAGGACTTGTTTCTTGTGGTATGGTCAGTGATGTCCATCCCAAATACGCAGTGAAATTATTGAATGAATAGATTGTCTCGACTGGCGTGATATCTCTTGGCCTAATCATCTATTGGTGTATAGAGCAGGGTTGTGTAGAAAAGCGATTACTTGTTATTTTGAATGTACTTGCTACCTCACTTTGCACAAGCAATAAAAAATTTCACTCATATTTGAGCTGTTATAAACAGAGTATTTAATCAAAAATGAATTACTTTCAAATTACTTGTTATTTACGAGTATTTATAAACTATTTACGAGTATTTACTTGTAAACTTTGTACCAGTTTTTCTGAGTGTTTAAGAGCTATTTACTAAATACTACTTTATTAGAAATAGACATAAAATTTGTTTTGTTTATTCTATTATAACTAACATGTAAATTGATTTAAACAAAATATTTGTTCATATTTTAAACAAGACAAATAAAACTATTTGAATACTTCGATATATAAGCACTGTATAATTTTCACGATGACGAAAATGTCGTCTTTAAGAAAATAACAGGTAATAACAAACCATGTAGCTAAATTTTTAATATTCGTTGTTATTTAATAACAACTATAAGAAGAGTAATAAATATTTGTGTCCAATCCTAAATGCAAGTACAAGAAAAGACAAATATGAACAAGTATTTAATAGATCATGTAACAAATATCAAGTAATGTAACGAGTAACCGTGCAAGTAACGACACAATTAATGAGTTAAGTACCAAAATTAATAATGATATTTGGTACTACTTGAACTGGTCTTTCAAGTAATGAAAATTGTCGACTTGTTACTTGTCTTAACAACACCGAGTACTTAAATTTCCAAGGCAGATACGAGTCAAATAGCGAGTTTAATGCGAGTAACGAATAATGATGCCCAGCTCTAGAATAGAGGTAAATCAACACAAATCAAACTATATTCAAATGGTTTTAAACTTATATGGATTATGGATTAAACCAACTCATTCGAAAAATTGACTAGGTCAATCTATAACTCATTTAAGTTAATAAGTTAGTGGTTTTAACGGTTAATCCATGAATAGTAAATTATATTTTAAATGGCTATTAAATAAAAGAGTATTATTTTGGGGCTAAAATAAAAAAGAAGTGCATAGACTTTGAAAAACATGGTTTTATAGTATTTGTGAAAAATACAATTTTTCTATTTGTCAAGAAAAATAATAATGTGATTTTAGTGAGAAAACATATTTAACGGTATAGAGGAAACACGAGATTTTACAGTTTTGACGAAAAAACACAATTTAAAAAATTTGTTGGAAAACATAATTTTGCGGTTATTACGGAATAACTAAATCTTACAGTTTTGATGAGAAAACGAGATTTAACAGATTTGGCAAGAAAACACGATTTTGCAATTTTGGTAGATCAAACTTGATTTACAGTTATGGCAGAAAACACAATTTTGCAGTTTTGACGGGAAAACAATATTTTGTGATTGTGGCGGGAAAACCTGATTTTGTGATTTTGGTGGAAAAAAATACGATTAGCGGTTTTGAAGTAAAATACAATTTTGTTGTTTTGGATGAAAAACTAAATTTTGCAGTTTTGTTGGGAAATATGATTTTGTAGTTTTTGTGAAAAAACACAATTTTACAGTCTCAGCGGGAAAATATGATTTTACTGTTTTGGCATGAAAACACAATTTAATGGTTTTAGCGTGAAAACTCAATATTATAGTTTTGGTTGTAAAATACAATTTTTTTTGTTTCTACAAAAAACGTCATTTTACGGTTTTGACAAAAAATATGGTTTTTTGAAAAAACATGATTTTGCGGCTTTTGCAGAAATTTAGATTTTGCAGTTTTGACAAGAAAATCAATTTACACATTTGGTGGTAAGAAATTGATTTTATGGTTTTTACAAACAAAAATTATTAAAACTTGCCTATTAAAAACCACTATATAAGATTTATATATATCAGTCGTTATAAGAAAGGATTTATATATATATATATATATTACAAATTGGACGTTGATAAAAAAGTATATGAGTAACTGGGTTAGATTTATTTTATTAAAACTGATCTAGATATATGAAAAAAAGTTGGTGTAATAAAAATTGTTTTAGAAATTTGGTTTGATTATCTTTTGTTTATATATATGATTTGAGTTTATGATTGTTGTAATTTTTTTTTTATGAAATTTCAAATTTATTGATCAAAAATATAACCGGGATTTAGAAAGGGATGATAGGCGATTCTATTTTTTTTTTTTGAATTGATGATATGCGATTCTAACATATAAAGAATAGAAAGAATGATTCCTAGTTGGAGTTGACAGCAAACCATCTTTGTAGCAGACCCTCAAGTTTGTGATTACCCTTGTATTTCAAAGAGGAGATGTCATTTTTGACTACTTTCCCAATGCCCTTAGAAGTCGCTTCCACAAATGCACAAGCACCTCCATGTCTCCTAGAGTTACTTTCCTTCCAGATCACATAAATTGATGTATGGAATACTGGCCGAAGAATTACTGTGTCAAGTCTACTCCTTGTCGTACTCAAGAGAGATACGACAGTATCATCCCAATCCGGTGTGATAGCTGCACCTAGAAGCCTTTCTGCAACAGTCATCCAGACCGTAAATGTATAGGGACATGTGTAGTACAAATGATCTCTGTTTTCATCCTTCTCGCCGCAGCCCATTCTCGCATTCTAGTTCCTGTGGATAATCTGTCTTTCATAGCTAGCCAAACCATGAATGATTGCCTCGGTATGGCCTGTGAAAACCACACAAGGCAGCGCCATGAGAGCTTGGGCTTCCTATCTCGCAAGTAATTCCAGGTTTTGGCAGCTGAAAATATTGGTTTAAAATCATCTTGGTCGTGTCTCCACAATACTTGTCTGGCTCTGCACTAACATCTGGCCGGGTAGCTCCTGCAATTTTTTCACAGAGAGCAGGATATCTTCTTTGCCCACATCTACAAGGGTTCTAGTCATTATCACGCACAAACTCAGCAAGAGTAGGAGACCTACTGACTCCCAGGTAGCTGATGCCTAACACCCATGTTGTGTCCAGAATTTTAATCTATCTCCAGCCAGTTATCAAACCAAAAATACACAGCTTCACCATTCCGAACTTCAAAGCGAATGCAGTATAACTCATTATCCAATCATATTAACCTAGTCCAGTAAATCTGTTTAACTATTTTATCCATTAGTCTATTTGTACATAATTTTTCTATCCCTTAAA
The DNA here is from genome assembly GCF_000801105.2 of Raphanus sativus. Lineage (NCBI taxonomy): Eukaryota > Viridiplantae > Streptophyta > Magnoliopsida > Brassicales > Brassicaceae > Raphanus > Raphanus sativus. The sequence goes on from NW_026617586.1 coordinate 3,725, forward strand.
ATCCTTGATTTGGATTGGGTTTGATCAATCTATTAATTATTATCCATTTTGACACCCAATGTATATGGAATAGAATTACTATAATTTCATATATTAATGCATGCTATGATATTTTTTGGAGATAAATGATATACGAGAGCAATTATTACTATGAAAAAGTAAGCATATTTAAAAAAATATTGATTTAAATTGAAATCTAAATAAAATTATATACTTGCTTAGACAATAACTATGAAATAGTCCTAGTGAGTTTTGATTATTTTTTAGTGTAGTGTTTTATCTTCAGGTTTTGTGTTTGTCCGTTGAGAATTTTTGTTATCGTTGTATTATCATTTTTGAATTTGACGTTTATCAAACTAAGGGCTCAATTTTTTATGCCACTTCAATCGTTAATCAATCTTGATATTTCTTCATTCCATAGTTTTGTACCTCGCAGTTATGGTCTTTGATCACCCATCATAATCCTGAATTATGCATTTCTTCGTAATGATATGCATATTCGTGGGAAACTCTATTTGTTGGTAGATGGATAATCAATGACTTGTTGGAATCTTTGTATGACAGTGGCATTACCGTTAATCCATTCATAATATCATGTCATCTTGTATGAAAAGTTTCTATGTTATGTACATCTTCTTTGCATAAATCAGTTTATTTTTTGCATCTTGATAAGCTTCAAAAAAATCCATATCAATAACAATTTATATTTGATATCTACATAGTTTGGAAATCTAAAATCACCTAATTTTGTCTTTTATACTAAAATATATGTCTGCTATACATATAATTGAATACCCTTAATTTTTGTATTGTTATTGCATATTGACAGGTGAAAAATACATGGTCATTTGTTTCCTCGTGGATACAACACCATGAGCATAGTGACTCGATATTTATTCTTCTTTTACAAGAATTGTGATTGACCCCTATAAGACTCGATTCAATATATTTCTCAGCGTAAAGTAAAATATTGTTTTACCCATTACCACAAATACCATATGACGGGGAGAGGAAGCAAATGACGTTTGGCGGAGATGAGATTGTTTGTTGAGGTAGTGTTTTCATCAGCTGATCAAGTCAAGTTATAAACCATACTTGGTCAAAAAAAAAAAGTTATAAACCATACATTGTCTAATATAAAAGGATCGAAGAGTTTAATCATAAAATTTATGTCAAATGCAGAGCCGTCCCTTCTATACAACTGCTAACCTTGAAGCTTTATACGAAAAAGTACATTTTTCAAAAAAAAAAAAAAATTACATTTTTGTTAGCCACATTTGTAAAAAGATAATTATATTTAACTGTCTAGAAGAATATCATTTTTATTTAGCACTTTGAAATCTAGTCTTGCGTTTTCAATATGTTTATTTTAGACTTTTTAGTATTCTTATTTAAAAATTATTTTCACATGTGTGCTTTCTTTTTGCTTTAACTGATTTGTTTTTTGTTTGTTTTCTAGTTAGATAATGTTAGAAAATAATAATATATACATATAGTTCAAACAATATATATATATATATATAATGTCAACTAAATCAATATATTAGTCTGTATTTATAAGGAAAATATTTTTATATTTTTATATAAATATTTTTTAATTCATTAGATTACTATTATATGTTTAGGCCACTAAATTTCCTAGAATTGGTCAAATTAGAACGAAAGATATCTTTGGATCCGTCGAATCTAAAGAGTTATTTCAAACAAAAGTTGGACGTACCTGATTGACATTTCTCGAGTTCTAATGTATGATTTACGTATAACATATAAACTGCCATGTGCTTATTTCTGTTTTTGCCATGTTCATGCGTGGCGCCACTATCATCATCCATAGAACGTGGAAAAGAGTGGTGAGTAAAATAACATTTATATACGATAAAAATACAAGAATTTGGTTTCAAATTTGGTTACGACACGAATCATATTCATCAAAATCATGAGTTCTAATCGCATGGTTGTGGTCGGGTGGCGCATGGTATCTCAAGTAGATATCTATATAGCTGGACGATAAAAATATCTAATTTTTCTTACAAATAACTGAATTTAGCTGGTGCCGGTGATCAAACCTCCAAAAAAATTAACCGGTTGAATCACAACCTCTGAATTATAAAAAAAAAATCATGCGTTCAGAATTTTTAGTACTATTCACGTGGGCAGTAGTTCTAACGGGAATCAATTTGTGAAACAAATCAAAGTTAGAGTCTCCAGTCACAAAAAAAAAGTTTATCAACACAATATTAGTTCCTCTGTTCTACCAAGCTAAAAGTTTTGTTTCACAAAGGTATAATTTTTGGTCTCTCTATAGACATTTTATAATTTAAGATTGTAAATTTAAAAGTACTTAACAGGGTTTATTAAATGGGCAATTGCAGTGTATGACTATAAAATAAAAGTTAATTAGGTATATGGAAAGTCACTATTCCACATTTCATAATGGCAAAGATGCCCTTGCTCCTCTTGTTCGTCATCCAAACTAAAAACCAAACCTTTGGATCCCAAAACAAGACTGAATTGAGATTAACTATCTAAGCAGATCAGAAACTAATAGAGATCTTCACTAGTTTTAAGGTCCTAACCACGGGACAGTAATTGTCTGTCTTCTACTTCTTCCTCTGCGATTTCTAGTAAAGACAAGATGATGATCGTGAAGGGAGAAGAGGATGAGCTTCTCGGTGTGTTAGGTTACAAGGTAAGGTCGTCGGAGATGGTGGAAGTTGCTTTGAATCTCGAGGAGTTAGAGGCGATGATGGGTAATGTCAAGAAGATGGTTTACAGGACAATTTTATTAATTTGATTTATGGTGAAAGTTATGAGATTTAGGATTCACTCGTTTATGTTTGATGGCCCATGATGGGATTCCCAAACAAAATTGATTTTTCAATACACATAGATGACTAGTGTTAAACTTAAGCTGTCCAGATTGTTTTCTTAGAAAAAAATTGTTACAGTAATTCCGTAATGAAAAAGACGATGAACAGTAACACTTGATCGGATGTTCATAAAACACCAAATCAACACTAGTCATCAAACAATCAGCCTGCACAGCCGTCATCTTGTTATAAGCATTTGCCCTCCACCGCCGTGTTCCTGCCCCCACCTCCACCTTTGTCTTCGGCTCTTCCTGTTCGCAGCCTCCATTGCCGTCATTACCGTGTTCATCTTCACCTGCTTTTTAATTATTACCTACTTTTCAATTATTACCCATACAACCTCTGCTATGCAAGGGGCTCCGACGTAAGTTACACCCGTAGTACTCGAGACTGTTCATACCAGGCAACTAAATATTCTTTTTGTTGCATTGTTCCGCAAATATGTTATGTTTCTTAGTTTTCTAGCCAAATTGGCCTTATTAAATTTATATTGGCTTAGTTTTATTAATGCTAAATTTTAACAGAAATGATGCATTTACTATATAAATTTAACGTGCCTTTTAAATATGTGGAAAATAAATAAATTGTCTTTTACCAAAAACATTACATCTTTGTGGAAAATATTTTTTTATCATTAATTAATAGTAAAATTAAATTGTAAATTTAAAGAAAATTATGATATTTATAAATGATATACACGTTACAGGTATTTCATATATATATTTCACATTTCATTTCATCATTTTTGGTTTCTGATTATCCGGCTGTTTCTTATGAAGCAAAACAAAATAATTTTTATAAGTACGATGTAGTAGGATTATATCCCTAAAATATTATTTTTCTCTAAAACTCCATTTCACAAAATATAAAAATATTTATCAGCCAGTATTGATTTTCGTGATTGTTTTTTAGTCATCTAAATTAGATGTATTGATGCTTATATGTTGTGAAAAAACATATATGAATATATTTCATTCAAATTGTGAAATGTCTTTGGCGTACATATAAACAAAAAAACAATAAAAATATAACCGGTGCAAGTTGGTCTATTGGTTTTGAAAGAGTTTCGGACGAAATGGCCATGGAATAACTTACAACTATTAGAAGATATAAACGCAGATTGGTTCCGGATTCATATGAATTAGTCAGTTGATCATGGCCACCGGATCAATTCCCGAGGAATCAGAAAATAAAATAAGACAATAAGACAATAGGACAATGACACAACACAAGACTCCGTGCAGTATGCATACTTTTTTCTTGAACATATGCATAATGCATACTTACGTGAAAGTTACATTTAACGATGTTTTGTTGACTCTTTAGACTCATCTACCCATCTAGACCACTTCGATCACTAATCGATTCTATTAGTACTAGATAAATCAAAAACAGGTCTCATGATGTTATCACAAGCAAAAGTTTGGTTGGTTTTATAATTTATGATATAATCAAAGAGAGTGGCTGGTGCTGACAATATTATTCAATGCTAATTTAATAAAGTGGACCACACAAAAATGGACTGTTCGATCACTGTTTTTTAAATAACAGTAGGCTCTGTTCCACGCAATTAATGTGAATATCTCCTTCCTTTTAATATTTATTTTATTTTTTCTTCACGTATTTTTTCTTTATATCCGAAGTTTGAAGAATTTATTTATCTTCACAAGACAATAGGACAATTTCACAAGACAATAGGACAATTTAATTGTTCTCTTCGCTGGTTATGGTTAATGTGCAACAAATAACTGTATATTTAAGGCACTTTTATTGCTACCATAAAAAATTCTCAAAACAATTAAAATACAAATTTATTAAATATTATATGGATTCCTATAAATTCATCTTATAATTAGTTATTATCTATATTATAATTTTAAATTCTCCTTTATGCTAATAATATATAATCTTTTATAATATTTTCAATATAGTTTTCAAACTTTAAAAAAGTATTTAATTATAAGATACTTTCAAGTGGATTTTCATGATCTTTATATATTAGTAAGAGATATTACGTATACTTACACTTAATTTGAGAAATTTTGTGCTGAATTTTTTCATTATAAATGCTTTAAGTTATCTTTGACCCAAAAATGCTTTTAGTTATCTAGAAATTGACGGTCTATTGTAATTATTAGTAGTCCAATTTCTTATCATAAAAGTTAAAAATGTCCCTTTTGAGGGGGGATTTTATATAGGCTAAAATCCAAAAAACATCATTGTTGTTGAATTCAAAATAAGTTTTAAAACATTGCTATATTGATAGCTTAGGATAATCTAATTATGTAAACGATAAATGGTTTATAAACCATCTTTTATACATCTAAATCGGTGTTATCATTCATTAGTCTCAGAACCTATAACATATTATTGGTTATTTGAAAGCTTTTTACAAAAAAAAACATATTATTGGTTGTCTATATATTATTTTCTATCTTAATTCAAATACATTGTAGTTGTAAATCAAACGATACAATATTTGGCCGTACAATAAAACAAAATAAACAAAGTCTTACTCTCTTTTCGAAGTTCAGACACGAAAAGTAATCCTGGACTAACTCCAACCCTACTTCATTTTCTACTCCAAACATTATTTTGGAGTAAAATCCTCTCCAACCCCACTCCATTTTCAACTCCAAAATTGAGTAATGGTTAGGGTTACTCCATTTATGGAGTAATCTTACACATTACTCCATTTTGGAGTTGAACTTTTTTTATTTATGAAAAGGTCCTTTAAACTTTTAATCTTTTTATTTCTTACTTAAATAATATTTTAAAATAATAAAATAACATAAAAACAAGATATTTCATTATTTAATAATTTGACACAAAATGCATAACATAATTAAAAACATAAATAATATAAAATAAAAATAACATAAGATAAGATAAGTGATTTAATAATCTGGGGAAAATATTCTAATGCTCATTATTGAACCAATTTATATATTATGTTTTATTCTATTTTTATGATTTCTTGTACCTTTTAATAATAAATGTTTAATTTAAATAAAATATATTTTAAGGCATTTTTGCAAACATAAAATAGTTGGGGTTAATTGGTAAACTTTTATAAGTATAAGATATTATTAACAATTATTAACTATTTTTGGAGTAAAAAATTGAGTAATACATTGGAGTAAAACCTTATTCCATTTTGGAGTTGCACCATTTTGGAGTAAAATTTGGAGTAATACATTGGAGATGCTCTTAGGAGTGATAATTTTGGGAGAAGAGAAGCTCTAATTACAAACTTATACTCCTTCCGTTTTATTTTACTTGTTGTTTTAGACTTCGACACACAGATTAATAAAACATTTAAGTTTGTATATTTACTAAATAAAAACATCATTACCAATACACTTAACCAGATTTCAACCAATAGAAAAATAATTTAGAATAAAAAGTCAATAAATTTTGTATTAAAATCATAAAATGTTATTTATTTGAAATAAAATTTTGATTTAAAACGATATATAATTCGAAACAGAAGGAGTACTATTATATAATTATGAAAATAAATAACTCTTGGTTTCTTCTATAGTTATCTCTTTTCAGTGCCCTTTTGCCAAACTTCATTCATAGACAATCACTTAACTTCATTTGATTCCTTTCACAACTCTAGGTAGTCCTCAACATTATCTTTGTTCCAAGCTTCAGTCTTTCTTGATAAACTTAATTGTCTGGCTTGCATGGAACTGAGTCGCAAATTACCGTTTATTGACTCGTACATTTATAAATACAATAAAATAATAATTTTTGCAACAAAACTGAAAGAGGGCAACTAATTAGCAGTTACAAATTCATAGCTAAACGTTCTACTTCTTAAGATTCCAAAACGATGTAGAATATATTCAAAGAACATCATGTTCCAAAAGTATAGTAAGTAGTATATTATAAGAACATCGATAAATTAAGAAATGCAAGCTTGTTTGTCTGTTCCAGTTTTTTTAAAAAAGAAAAAAAAAAGCTTGTTTGTCTGTTTTGCCGGGAGCTCATCGAGGCCATAACCTCAACTTCCGTGTCAATAGTGTTTCACCATTAAAAAAAAATCTTCGTGAATTTACAGTTTCTTGTGAATTTATTGCACTCATAGCAATTAACCATTGCTTGTCGTATAGTTGGCAAAACAGGTTTAGGTTGGATTTTATAAGTGCTATTTTATGATTTTTTGTTTGTATTGTGTTTCTGACTCAAAATGGTTTTTATATACTCCCTCTTTATTTAAAACAATGATATTTCAGATTTCGTTTTTGTCTTTAAAATTTTAATGTTTTGGAATTTTATTTTATGCTCTTTGTTTTAAAATTAATTGAACATAAATTAAAATATATAAATATGACTGATATTTTTATTGGGAAGTAAATAAATTTTAAAAACAAAACTAAAAAATTAATAGATAAATTGTGTATTTAATTTTATTACTATATACGTAAGTACTAAATCATCAATTTTACAATAAGCACTAAAGGAGTATATTTTCACTTTAAATTTTATTCATATTTTATGATGAGATTTCTATCAGGTTTTCTCAAAATAAAGGTTCTTCGTCAATCCTCTTCTAAACTGAATTATACTCTATATGATTATAATCATAAGAAATAATATCTTAGTCATTCGCATAACAAAATCAACAACCATACTCGAACTACTAAGTACTAACAATTAAAGGTCAAATCTACCTTTTTACTATGTGACTAGGTGATAACCTGCGCCATGCGCAGGATGAATGAACTAAATTTTTTATAAATTTTAATATATATGTATTGAAAATGTAAAAGTCATAGTCTCAATACTATATATTTTATAATGAATGATTGGAGGAGATTGTGTATAGATAAGCTTCGCTTTTTAAAAAAAAACTTGTGTTATTGGTTGTATGTACTTGAAGTATATAGATCATGGGAGTGAATTTATATGAGTAATCAAAAATTTATATAAAATTAGTTATTATTCTCGAAAATAAATAAAATGTATTTATATTTTACATCACTATGTCATTTATATTTTACATCTTTTTATTTTTGAGAATATATAAAAATAAAAAGAAGGGAAGTTTGACTAAAGCATGATAATAAAGTTTAACATTAAAAGTTATTCCTTATATGATAGCATTACACATTTAATCTAATATACAATCACATTAAATACTAAAATAACCAATTTCTCGCATGATTGGATTCTCAAAAGATAAATGGTCAATCAGTGTCAATCACATGTATTTTCTATATTTGTATGATTCGACGGTGCATATGAAATAATAATACTATGTCAAAATTATTTTTAAAATTTGGAATACAATCAATATGTAGTCAAAACGGGTTTTACATTCCTAAAATATGATAAATAGAGGAGAATACAATTCCAAACCAGAAATATTCCTACGTGATTGACAAAGGATTGAAGATCTTTTATTTATTATAAACGAATCAAAGGCATAATTAAGCTATTAATGATATAATTAACATAGGAAGATTTTTCAAAATCATGTGGGTTTTTACAGTAAGGAACTCTGTGATTGAGAATTCATAGTTCTAACTTTACGAAAATACATCAGGCTGAATAAATGACCGTAAACGTACGTTTTAATTTTTTCAGTAATCAGATTCTTTTAAAAATAACTTGCATCAAACTTGACTAATTTAAAATCAGCATTAAAACATAACTTACAATGATTTTGATGATTACATAAATGGATGGTTTGATTTCATCAAATCAAACCATCCAGTTTTATTACGATTTTATATTATGGTTTTAAGTTACAACATGTCATCATCATTGGTCCGAAACTGTATTTTATATACTTAGGGAAACTATATGATTCAGAGCCTCAAATATGAATGACTTAGTATATTAGAGCATCGAATCATACAAAATACATAATCGCTTAATATCACATGAAAATAATGATTCTGGATCGTTTGATGATAACAAAATATTCTACTCAATTATAATAATTTCAAACTATGCTTTTGAAATATTCTACTTAAGTGTAATGATTTTAAACTATGTTTTTAACGGTTGTATTGGTCGTATAGTGAAAAACATTGTAAACTTCATAAAAAGTCATCTAATAATCAAAATAGTATTTAACCATGTACGATTTAATCATGAAAGCCAAAAACTGTATAATAGAGTATGTTCCAGAGTATTTTTGGTCTCTGCTAAGACCGAAACAAACAATTGTATTTACCATATTTTTGGTTTGGTAAATAATAATGCGAAAACCATGTAAAGAATAATGGAATGCATCATAATTAAACTGTGTAATAGCATATGGTAAATAATAACTGAAACCATAAATCGTAGACATTATTTATTTGGTTAGTCAATAAGTAAAAGTTTAGAGTATATTAGTTAAGTTTCAATATAATGACTAATGGCAAGTTATTGTAATTAGTCTAGTTAATTAAGGGGTTTTGAAAATAGATGGTGAGAGAGCTTGTGGTGATGACACCTAGGAAATGGCACATTTGTAAATCACACATGAGTTAAAGGTTACTTATTTCTAATGCTCCTAAAATAATATATAAGAGATAAAAAGACAGCATATCCATACTATTGGTTTGATTCCATGTTATATTTTATGCATAATGTCTATAAAGAATACGCATAAATCAATTGATAGTGGTTAGACATGTTCATATTTTATGTATTTATAAATATAGCTACTGTAATTCTTCTTTAAATTAATTTAGTGTTTATCACTTTATAAATATAGTACAAAGATAAAGAACTATATGTAAATTCTTTTAACAAAATAAATTAAAAGAGAGTGGTGCTCACAGCTTGGAACACAATATTTAACCACAGGGTAGGTACACACTACTTTTGTTTTATTTACCACTCATTTTCAAAAACTATGAAAAAAGTCCTTGTAAATTTCTGAATTTATTTGTGAATGTATTCTCGTAAGGTATGCTCGACTTTGAGTGCAAAGTGCTGCTCTTCTTTCCCGTAGTGGTCTATCCATTCCTTATTTTAGCTTAAGTTATATCAGTCGTTGTTGTTGTTGTTTTTACTTTTGGTTCCGAGGGGTGTTGTTTTACCTCGTCGGCTTATGGTTTCGGAAAAACTTTGTTTTTTTGTCGGCATTGTGTAAGTCACGGTTATTTCAATATTAATCCAATAGATGACAAAAAAAATTCTGAATTATGTGATACTACGCAGTGTATATTCACCTAACCTAAGTATCCATAAAGAGATTCTGACACAGTCCTTTTCTGTCGAATTAAAGCTCAATTCCACCACAACAATAGTAACTTCAAAAACTAAATATTACTCCTTTTTTTTGTCACAGAAACTAAATATTACTCCATCTTTCCAAAATACTCTAAGTTTTAGGCTATGCACCGTTATTAAGAAAATTGTTTTTTATTTTTAAAAGTATGACTAAAATATAAATTTAAAACTATTTGACTAATTACAAAAAAATATTATAAAAATCATTGGTTATACAGTTTTTGATAAATTAAAAAATCACGTTAAAAATGAAAACATCATATATTTTGAAACGTCAAAACTTTCTAAAATTTCATCTCTTGTGAAACGGAGTTGAAACAGAGGGAGTTGTATTTAAATTCTTGTTAATATTTTTCCCATATATAGAAGGTTCAAAATAAATATCATGGGTTTTGCTGTCTTCTCCCTTCCCCAAACCGAACCAGTGTCATGTAAAAATCACTAACTCACGTCACAAGTCATAACCTGAAAATCCATTCTGCTTCTTTCCTATTCTAGATAAGAGTCTGATTATTTTTTTTGTGTGGATGCTACAGAGATGAATAGAAATGGCTACCGGAGAAAACAGAACCGTGCCGGAAAATCTGAACAAACACCTCGCAGTTTCAGTTCGAAACATTCAATGGAGCTATGGAATATTTTGGTCTATCTCTGCTTCTCAACCAGGGTACATCTCTTAATCTCCTTTAGCCTCTTTCTCTAAAGTAAAAGTTTTATTTAATTATTTTATCAGTATTTTTTGAGTTTATGTAAATAGAATGCTGGAATGGGGAGATGGATACTACAATGGAGACATTAAGACGAGGAAGACGATTCAGGCAGTGGAAGTCAAAGCTGACCAGTTGGGTCTTGAGAGAAGCGAGCAGCTTAGAGAGCTTTATGAATCTCTCTCGCTCGCGGATTCCTCAGCCTCCGGTGGCTCTCAGGTCAGTAGACGAGCTTCCGCTTCGGCTCTCTCTCCTGAAGATCTCACCGACACCGAGTGGTACTACCTAGTATGCATGTCTTTCGTCTTCAACAATGGTGAAGGGTAATTCCGTCTTCATTATAATCCATCGCAGCTCGCACTAAAAGAAATATATTAAGAAAATATGTAATTTATATCTAGTTAAAAACTAATATAAATGTAAACTCTTGCAAATTTCCAAAGATCAATCTATTTTTTGGTGATTGTAAACTACATACTTCTAGATTGGTTCTAAAAAACTATACTTCAAGATTTGTATTAGAAGTCGCAAACATTTAATGTTTACTTTTGTCAACCTCAAACATTTAATATTAAAATAAAGAGTATTTGATTTTGTCTCCTAAAAAAAGTAAAAATTAAAAAAGGACAAAAAAATTTTTTATCATGGTCTTTCTTAAATTATCATCTTCCATAGGAGCTATTCCTCCGACATTGAAAGAGTTTGATTGTTACAACCGCAATCTCTAGAATATATGTTTGTGTGTTTTAGAAATGAGTTAACCTTTAAAAATAAAGTCAATACGGTTCATAAACTATACTAGAAAGGCGAAAACAAAACGCCAATTTGGTTTGTTTCATAAAGGTTAGTTCCGTCTTTTTAATGTAGAATAACGGGAGGAGCATTAGCAAACGGAGAACCAATATGGCTATGCAACGCTCATACCGCCGATAGCAAAGTCTTCACTCGCTCTCTTCTGGCTAAAGTAAGTTTTTTGAGTTATTTTTTGCTACTGGAAACGCTAACACTATACTGAAAACGTTCATTTTCATGTGGGGTTTTACAAAAAAAAAAAGAGTGCTTCGCTTCTGACAGTAGTTTGCTTCCCATTTCTTGGAGGAGTCTTTGAGATTGGCACAACCGAACATGTAAGCCAATAATTTTATTACATTTTCTTTTTTTTTTATAAAATGTTTAATTGTAATTTATAAAATTTAAAAGAGATATTTAAATTCTTTATTTTGTTAAATTAATTTAGATTACAGAGGACTTGAACGTGATACAATGCGTGAAGACGTTATTCCTTGAAGCTCATCCTTATGGAACTATATCAACGAGATCTGATTATCAAGAAATATTTGATCCTCTAAACAGCGATAAGTACATTCTTGGAACTGAAGCTTTTCCCACAACTTCTACAAGTGGGTTTGAACAAGAACTAGAGGATCATGATTCGTTTATCAACGGTGGTAGTGCGTCTCAGGTACAAAGCTGGCAGTTTGTGGGTGAAGAACTCAATAACTGCGTTCACCAACCGCTTAACTCTAGCGATTGCGTTTCCCAGACGTTAGTTGGAACAACCGGGAGAGTTTCTTGCAATCCAAGAAAGAGTAGGACTCAACGGTTAAGTCAAATCCAAGAACAGAGTAACCGTTTGAATATGGACGATGATGTTCATTACCAAGGCGTGATCTCGACGATATTCAAAACAACGCATCAGCTCATTCTTGGACCGCAGTTTCAGAACTTTGATAAGCGGTCAAGTTTCACGCGCTGGAGGCGGTCGTCATTGTCATGTCCCTGATCCTGGATATGATCCTTAGGATCGACCATGGTGCAAGGAGACGCACCAGTCAGCTCATGTGACCTAAACACAAGGGTATCATGGCCTGGAAGTA
>NW_026617587.1:0-16415 GCF_000801105.2 Raphanus sativus
TGGGAACCAAGGAATCTTTGTTGTTATCCGAATCTCCAGTAATAACAGAGAATGAATTAGAAAAAGACAAGGAGCAAGAGGAGAGAAACCAAGAAAATCAAGTAGACTGTCTAAGCCAAAGTATCCTTCAACAAGAACAAGATTCAGTTCCAAGTTCTTTGGACAACACTGCACAAAGAACAGAGAGTTTACTCTCACAAGGTAAACTCTTGAACAAGAAATAATTCATGCTTTAATGTGAGAAAGACACTGATACTTGTTCTACAGGTTTAGGTCTAAGTTCCCTCGAGATTGACAATCATGAAGAAGAAGATGAAGATGCCTACTTCTGTTACGTAAAGAATGTTCTAAAACTTTCAGGCTTCCTTGAAAACGTTTACGACGGAGAAAAATGGCACTCAGAGGAACAACCACTGGATCCATCACTGCTCTACCAAGTAGACATGCAAGAAGAAAAAGAAGTGAACAAAGAGATTCTCTTTGATCTTGTTAATGAAGCTATCATTGAGACTCACAACCAATCACACATCTATTTCCCCAAAACATTCTCTTTTGCATATCCAAATGAGAAACGTTTTCTTGATGAGGTCTGGGGAAGAGTAGAGTGGAGCCTTTCGGGGATAGGAGCTGAGAATAGAGATTGCTCATTGGATGATATTGTGGGAAGAGATCTTACAAAAGGTGATGGATGGATGAATCTTAGAGGTGATACTGAATGGTTGACTCTTGAGCTAGAAGATCTGATTTTTGATGAGGTTTTAGATGAAATGATTTGTGTTTATTAGTAGTTTACATATGTTTTAATAATATTAATACTCAGTAGTTATACATACATGTATATATATGGTTGAGTGAAACAAATTCAAGATTTCATACACTTTGTAATATATTATGAGATGTGCAACTGACTGTGAGATGATTTTAGTAATGGTCATTGGAAGCTATTGTCTTCACTACTTTATCATCTTTCCCATTCATGGGTTATATAATTCGTATTAATGGGCCTAGCCATTATGTTAAACTCTTGAGCCTTAGCTTCGGTCTTGTTGCTTCACCGACCACCACGGCAGGATATTTATCCGGTGTCTCCTCGTTGCTTATCTTACCGTAACCATCTCGTAGCTCTCCTGAGAATCTGAGATCCGTCGGGAACAGACTGATGTGGCTGAGCCGGGCGGTTCATGTCCGATATTTGATGTGGCCACAACTTTCTACGAACGGACCAAAGTGTTGGCTTACGTTGTGGACTTAGCATCAGGCTAGATGGTTGCAAAGGAGTGACACCATGGCAAGAACTGAGAGATCTTGTGATGGAGCTCATAGGTCTTCATTGATCGTGACGAATAAGATCGATGAGATCATGAGATTCATGAGAGATTGGAAGAACTTGAGATCGAGGAGAGTGAAATGAGAGAATATTTCCGGTTTTTGCGGTTCTTGAAGGTGTTTGCTGAGCTTAAAGATGGTCTGAAAATGCTTGTAAACACGGTGATGGTGAAGGATCAGAGAGATTGATATTGGAGAATATATGTGTTGACTATACGCGGAGGGCACGTAGGAGGAATGAAGTCTGTGTGAAATATCAAACTAAGTCCCACATCGGATAATTAGACAAAAAGTGTCTAATATATAAAGAGAAGTCCAACTTTAATTAGTACGAGGTCTTTTGGGATGGAAACCAAAAGTAAATCCATGCGGACTTGCCATTAAAGCCCAAAGTGGACAATATCGTACTAATCAGATAAATAGAATTGGACATGAGCTTTCACAATCCCAATAATTGGTATCAGAGCGGTTGATGAGTTAGGAATGAGAGGTGTGTGTGGCAGAGATCAAGTTAGAAGATTCTGGAAATCAATCGTGGAACACGAGATGAATGTGATCCTTAGTTTGAGGGGGAGAATGTGAAATATCAAACTAAGTCCCACATCGGATAATTAGACAAGAAGTGTCTAATATATAAAGAGAAGTCCAACTCTAATTAGTACGAAGCCTTTTGGGAGAGAAACCAAAAGTAAATCCATGCGGGCTTGCCATTAAAGCCCAAAATGGACAATATCGTACTAATCAGATAAATAGAGTTGGACATGAGCTTTCACAATCCCAACAGTCTGAAAAGAATATTGAAATTCGTGATGGATCAAAGAGCCCATTAAAAGTGAATGCACTAGTTCATGGCCTTGAAGGGGCAAGTAGAAGCCAACGTCGACGCCCTGCTGTTTTGTAATGTCCCCATCAATATGTTTATTCTCTTTTCTTTTGTGAAAAGCAGCGTAGGTAGGTAGGTCGTGGATTCGAGAGAAGCTTAGAAAGAGACTTAACCCAAACAAGATTGTGTGGTTCTTAACTAGTCTTTTGGTGCTCCTCAATACCACTCAAAACTTTTTTATTTCTTTCAAATAAATAGGAACTACTATTGTACAATAGGGATTACCAATTTACCATTTATGTAGTAATTGGGCCTCAATTTTAAGCTCTGGCCCAACAAGAATCCTGCACAAGTTCAAATAAGGAAAAGACGTTAACGTTTCCGTTTCTATTGATGACGGTCATATACTTTACAAAAGCCAATATGGAATAAGAAGAGTAAAGTCGGTGATCATGTTATATATATAAAGGAGGTGGTGTCATGGCTTAAGAATCATCCGAACTAGAAAGAGCATACGAGAGAGAGAGATTGGCAAGAGATTAAGCAATTACAAGTGTTAGGGTTTTGTGCTAATCACTGGCTTGTAATCTCTATTATTGTTCTTGAGAAACAGTTTTTTCTTTGAGTGAATAAGAAAGAGCTTTTGGTATCTGATTTCTATCTAAGTTTAAAGCACTAGGAATAGGTTTAAATCCTAACAAGTGGTATCAGAGCATTCAGGTTTGAGTGCAAAGGTGCTTTAAAGAATGGCTAAACCAAAGATCGAGAGGATCGATATCGATCGGTTCGATGGAACAGGAGATTTTCTGCTATGGAAGGTTCGGATGATGGCTCACTTTGGTGTCCTAGGGCTAAAGGATATCCTAACAGATGAGACGCTTCTAATGGATTCACCAGTCAACAAGGTAGAAAGAGATGATACCTTAAAAGAGACGGAGAAGAAAGAAGCAGAAGTGGTTCCGACCATTGATCCCGTTAAGCTCGGGAAATCAGAGAAAGCAAAAGATCTCATTGTTATAAATGTAGGAAACCAAGTCTTGAGGAAGATCAGTCACTGCGATACAGCTGCTGCAATGTGGACAGCTCTCAACACGTTGTACACGGAGACGTCCCTGCCGAATCGTATTTACCTGCAACACAAATTTTACACTTTCAAGATGAACGATTCAAAGACTATTGATGCAAACGTTGATGACTTCCTAAAGCTAGTAGCAGATTTAAATAACTTGAGCGTAGAGGTTGATGAAGAAGTTCAAGCTATACTACTACTAAACTCAATGCCTCAGCGATATGATCAACTCAAAGAGACCCTCAAGTACGGGCGAGACACTCTCAAGATCAACGAAGTAACCGGGGCTGCACGATCTAAGGAGAGAGAGCTATTGGAAAGTGGTAAACTCTCTAAGTCTCAGGATGAGGGTTTATATGTTGAGGATAGAGGAAGGACATCAAACCGATCAAACAAAGGAGGCAACAAGTATGGGAAAGGAAGATCTCAAAGCAGACACGGGAGATCTAGGTCCCGACCGAAGTATGACAAGAACAACAAGGGCTGTTTCATCTGCGGAAAAGAGGGACATTGGAAGAGAGAATGTCCAGACAGGAGGTCCAATAAATCCGCCAACATTGCAGAAGAGCCGAAACAACCATTAGTGCTAACGGTTAGTACTAAGGATTCCAAAGAGGAATGGGTAATGGACTCCGGATGTTCTTTTCATATCACACCAAACAAAGATGTGTTGTTTGACCTAAAAGAATTCGAAGGAGGGAGAGTTCTAATGGCTAACAACACCCACTGTGATGTAAAAGGGATTGGCAAGATCAGGATCGTGAGACCCGATGGAACCGTGGTGGTTCTCACGGATGTGAGGTACATGCCGAATATGAGCCGGAATTTGATATCTTACGGGATGCTCGAACGATCAGGATGTCAATACGAAGGGAAAGATTTTATGATCAGGTTCTACAAGGACGGGAAGGAGGTCATATCAGGAAAGTTCAACGAAGGTCTTTATTATCTACAAGGGACAGTATCTAAAGGAGAAGCTAACGTATCAAGGGCAGAAATAGACAAGACAACTATATGGCATTCGAGATTATGCCATATGAGTTTAAAGAATCTGAATGTGCTGGTAGAGAAGGGATATGTACCGAAGAAGGAAGTGGATAAGCTTGAGTTCTGTGATACATGTGTCCTGGGAAAATCACACAAGCAAAGCTTTCCCGCTGCGAAGCATACCACTAAAGAAATTCTCGAGTACATACATTCAGATTTATGGGGAGCTCCATCAACTCCAGAAAGCCTAGCAAGATGCAAGTACTTCATTAGCTTCATAGATGATTACTCACGGAAAGTCTGGATTTATTTTCTTAAGACTAAAGATGAAGCCTTCAGCAAATTCAAGGAATGGAAAGAAGCTGTAGAAAATCAAACCAGGAAGAAAATAAAGTGTCTACGAACAGATAATGGTCTTGAGTTTTGCAATCAGCAATTTGATAAACTTTGCAAAGACTCGGGAATCAAGAGACACAAGACTTGTTCGTATACTCCACAACAAAACGGGGTTGCGGAGCGGATGAACAGAACAATCATGGACAAAGTTCGGTGCATGCTCGTGGAGACAGGATTAGGGCAAGAGTTTTGGGCCGAAGCCGCGTCAACGGCCGCATATGTGATCAATCGATCTCCAAACTCTGCGATTGATTACGAGCTACCCGAAGAACGATGGACAGGTACTAAGTGTGACTTAAGTAACCTGAGAAGGTTCGGGTGCTCCGCGTTTGTTCATAAGGTTCAAGATAAAACAAGTCCAAGGGCCATAAAAGGAGTATTTGTGGGATACCCATTCGGTATTAAAGGTTACCGTGTTTGGATGCCAGAAACTGGTAAGTGCGACACCAGTAGGAACGTGGTATTTAACGAAGAAGAGTTATACAAGCACACAGAACACGCCAAGAAAGACACGGAAGTTGCGAGCATGGAGAATAAAAGAAAAGAAAACCGAACGAGAAGAGTGGCGTTCAAAGAAGATTTGATAGAAGGCCCGTCTCCATCAAACGTTGACGACGAGGAGCAAACTGCTCAAGGTGGAGAACCTATTTTAAAGGAAACGTCTAATAGCTTAGAAGAAGCCGTGTCTAGTGAAGAAGATGAAAACGTTTCAGAAACAGAGACGAGTAGTGATGGTTACATGCTAGCAAGAGATCGAGTTCGAAGGCAAATAAAACCACCGTCAAGATTCGAAGACGAAGATTTCGTAGCTTACGCACTAGCAGCAGCAGATGAGATAGAAATAGAAGAGCCTAAGACTTTCGCTGAAGCTATGAAAGGCAAGAACCGAAAGCAGTGGAAGAATGGAGCAGATGAAGAGATGGATTCACTCCAACGAAACCGTACATGGAGCTTGATTGAGAAACCTGAGAATGCAAAAGTTATAGTCGGCATGTGGATATGTCGGAGAGAGGACGAGGAGCAATGATTTACCGGCAAAGAAACTCGACGAAGCAAAGAGCAGTGATTCACTGGATCAGATCGTTTTCTCTAGAAAGCGATGAAAAAAAAAAAAAAAAAAGGGGGGCTGCTCTGGTTTTGTTCTTTGTCGATCACGAGGAAGACAAGAGAGTCAAAATTAGGCCAGGTGGAGTTTGTAGTAATTGGGCCTCAATTTTAAGCTCTGGCCCAACAAGAATCCTGCACAAGTTCAAATAAGGAAAAGACGTTAACGTTTCCGTTTCTATTGATGACGGTCATATACTTTACAAAAGCCAATATGGAATAAGAAGAGTAAAGTCGGTGATCATGTTATATATATAAAGGAGGTGGTGTCATGGCTTAAGAATCATCCGAACTAGAAAGAGCATACGAGAGAGAGAGATTGGCAAGAGATTAAGCAATTACAAGTGTTAGGGTTTTGTGCTAATCACTGGCTTGTAATCTCTATTATTGTTCTTGAGAAACAGTTTTTTCTTTGAGTGAATAAGAAAGAGCTTTTGGTATCTGATTTCTATCTAAGTTTAAAGCACTAGGAATAGGTTTAAATCCTAACAATTTATTTCTTTTGAAGTTGCTAAAAATCATATATAAGATCATGAATGCATAGATTTTTAGTTGTCAACTGAATTTGAGAAGAAATACTACATGATATCACGTTCACTTTGTCCAAATCGAATTTTAGTTAGTAGTACTATACAAAACTTGGAAGAAGGGAGGATGATGTACCTCCTCTTAATATAATATAGCATATGTGCATACACATATCTAATGTCTTTATCACCAGGAGCATAACTTCGATCAACTTGTTTGACATAGTCTAATTAGATTAATACTTTTGACAAAAGAAAACTAGTTATATAGTTAATGAAACTAGACGGGCTGATTGATTTTTTATTAGATGATTCTAACGGGCGACTTTTTCGTATTCCCTAATAATTTGACGTTCTCCCTTTCTTGCCGAAACTCAAAATAAAACATTTAATTATTTTATCCACTACATGGTCTATACAATTGTTTATTTGTTAACAACAACTGTTTAGAGGCAAAATCTACAATTCTAGACGACTTTTATCTGATTATCTCTAATAATTACTAAATGTTTTTAACTAAAGAATAAATAGTCTCGTGTTTCAAAAAAAAAAGTCTAATCAGTACGAAAACTGTTTAGAGGCAAAATTTTCAACTTCAGACGACTTTTATCAGTTTATCTCTAATAATTACTAAATGTCACAAAGTTGAAATGCTCTTTGTGATAACTTCTTCCAAAAGTATTTATTTTGATTGTTGACCAAAAAAGCATCTATGCCAATTTCATCCATACACGAAATGACACGTGTATGGTGGAGACAACACCGAATCTTTCTCGTCTCCTATAAATGCAGACAATTCCCTTTGTTCAAGTCACAGCACATAAAAGCATCAGAAAAAGAAACAAATTTGAAGTTTTAAATCAAAGAGAAGTAAGAGAAGCAATGGCAGGTTCTAACTGTGGATGTGGTTCCGCTTGCAAATGTGGTGACTCTTGCAGGTAAACCCTATCTTTTCTGCCTTTACATGCATATATGCGCTATAATGCGCATATAGCTGTTTTTTGCATCAGATTATTAGTTATAAAATTCTTAAACTTTTTTTTACCTTTTGTGATGTAGCTGCGAGAAGAACTACAACACGGAGTGCGACAACTGCAGCTGCGGGTCAAACTGTAGCTGTGGGGACAGCTGCAGCTGTTGAAGAAATCGTGATCTAACTCACATATATGCAGGAAATACTGGGGGAATATGTGTTTGATGTTAAGAGATATGTGTGTGTTTGAATAAAGATTTGCGCGTTATGTTGCCTAATACCTCTCTTAATCTTTGACTTTTCCTGCTTTATATCTTTATATGTGTGGTTGTGTAATGTTTTCGTTTGTAACCTAAGAAAAAAAGAAAAAATATATAACTATTGATTTTTGTGACTGTGAAGATATCTCATTTCTCCTCTATATATTTAGAAGTTAGGGTTAATCAGAGTTATGACCATGAACAATAATTTCTTTTAGATAAATGACGATATGGTAACATGTAGTTCTTTTTGTATTAGCGTTTCCCATGTTCAAAAAAGTAACAGAACGTTTTGTATAGCACTAATGCTTAGGCTATTTCTTTTGGGACATAGGTGTTAACGAAATATTTTATTTATTTTATATACATTTTATATAAAATATTTTAGTTTTGAGGTTTAGTTATAAAATTATTTGATCAATTATCAAAATTAAATATATAAAATAAAAAATTAAACAAATTTATGAATACTAGTATTATTATTTTATTTAACAACTTTATACTAACTTAAATCAATTTAAATCGTTTTAGAATTCTTTAAATCAATTTAAAATAATTTAAACTGATTTGAATCTTATAAATCCATCCAATTAAAAGTAATAAACTAGTTCAAATACAAGTAAACCAATTCGAAACTGAAACAAACAAACAAATAGTTTCAAAAAAAAAAGAAACTGAAACAAATACTAGCAAAGATAAGTTTCAGGAGAAAAAAAACAAATACTAGCAAAGATAATCGATGAGTATGCTAGTTTTATGGGCTAAATTAGAACTTAATATATAAAATGGGCTTTGTATTTTGAAAAGTTTTAGAATATTAACACACGCTTTGATGTTTAAAGGTCCAGATACGAAAGCAAGATCTATTGTTGCGGTGATGAGGCAACGAGAATATTTCGTTCAGGCAATACGTAGAACAACTTGCGTGGCATCTTCACATGTGTTGGATCAATCTAATTTCCAAGCCTCAAAACTTTGTTTAAGGTTAGAGGATAGACATAACAGCTTTTGAAACACCAACTACTTTGTCACGGGGAGCTGCTAGCTAGCCGCGTAAATTGGATTGAGCCGTGGAAAGATACTGTGAATCTGCGCGGCAACCACGTGGCAGACATGCTTCAAGTGGGCATTGGATCTTTGTCTGTCTAGGTCCACCAACAATGGGTCGTCAAACATGTAAAAGTCAAACCGTCTAACTATTCGGTTCACACAGTCACATCCAATGAGACAAAAGGGTTAACTAATAAACAATCGGATACTCACCAGAGCTCTTTTCCTCTGCCTTTACTTTCGCTTTTGTCTTGGATTACCAATTTATCAAGTCATTTTAAAAGAACAATATCTTTAATGTACATTTACTATATATAAATTCAAATGGACGAAGTATGCCATGTTCTCCTTCTATTTAACAAGAATTATTAACTTTGTTTGTTTCCTCAAAATCATTGAGACGAGAGTCTGTATTTTGTAAATTTTCTAATTAGAAATTTTTGAAATATTCTCTCAGCATATCTAGAATTATTATTTAGAAAAACAAACAAAATGTCCCTTCCTTAGTTTTGAAGCGTGCAAATTTTGTATTTTATTCATTATTTTACTTAAATTGTTTTCTAATTCCTCAAATATAAATAAGAGTATTACTAATGGGCTGAACCAGTATGTAAAAGAGGCATCTTAAAGTTCAGGTTCATTAATGATTAATCAACTGGCATTAAACAAAAATCAAGTTGGTCAAAAAGACGCAAATCAACAACGGGGCCATTACCGTGGACTTTACAGAAAGTACATATATAATTGCTTCTTCTATTTTTCTGATATCACTTGATGGATTTTATTTTCATAAATCACCATAAAAATAACTATTCACGATTTGAAAAAGACTACATTGATGACTTTTGTATCAAAAATGATTTTGTTCGGTGCACATGCAGTATGTGACATGCCCCAATGCTTAAACACACGTTCTTTCACCTGTGAGCATTTATTCAAAACCATAAACCAGTTACCAGCATTGGTCTGATAAACTACAGGAGTTGCGTTATTCATAATTTAGAAGAAAAAAAAACACTGTATCAAGCAAATTATAATGGAATTAAGCCGCAAATATGAATAATCCAATGAGTCAGTGGCAACAAATCTCTGATAAATCTAAAATCCGATTGATAACTCTACAAAAAATCATACTTTCCATTCCATGATTAACTGACCAGAGTCTATGCTTGACTTCCAAGTCACACCTCAAATTTAGTACTAGTTCATTAAACCCTAACTGAGCCTAAGTGAGCCGAGCCTAAAGCTCCCAACACCAGCTGGAATTCTACATCGAAAGCTACAATTTTGATGTCAGATCCAACGGCTGAGAGCGACCGAACACCCTATCTTTTCTTACTTCATCATATCTGTCATCGTAGTACCAAAAAGAAACAATATAGAAACATAACAAACAAAACGTAACGATAAATAGAGACGAGAGAGAGAGAGAGAAGCTCGAAAACTGATAAAAAGAAGAAGGCTGATCCACCATTAATGCCACCCACCACCCAACGGCAAACGCCTTTCTCACACTCTCTCATGTTTGAGACTTGAGAACCAATAGAAACCCAAAAAGGTGAGAGTATGAACATGTTTTTGGTCAAAACACCTTTGTGTGGTTAAAAAGAAGTGCAAAATCTTTTCTTTTCACATTTTGATATCTTTCCAGCTTCCTACTTGATTAAAAAGTTTGTACCTTTTTTTTTTGCTTATCTCAAGTGTGATATATAGTTTGGACATTGCATAAAGGTTCCCATTTTTAGTTCTCTCTCTCAGAATCACCATTCAATCATGGGGGCTTGCTTGAGTGCTCAGGTAAAAGATGAGAGCCCAGGTAAAAAGACATTTACTTGCCTTGTTTCGTCTTAAACTATAAGACTTGTTTACATTCCTCTGTTTTTGCTCTATCTTTAGCTGAAAGTGTTAGATTTTGCTCTGTTTTTTCTGGTCAGGGGGGAGTCCAAAGTTCAAAGATACTGGAAGTCTTGGGAGCAAGTCTTCATCTGTGTCTGTAAGACCAAGCCCTCGAACCGAGGGTGAGATCTTACAGTCTCCAAACCTCAAGAGTTTCAGCTTTGCTGAGCTCAAATCAGCAACTAGGAATTTCAGACCAGACAGTGTGCTTGGTGAAGGTGGATTCGGTTGTGTGTTCAAAGGATGGATTGATGAGAAGTCTCTCACCGCCACAAAACCAGGCACTGGTTTGGTTATTGCTGTCAAAAAGCTTAACCAAGATGGTTGGCAAGGTCACCAGGAGTGGCTGGTATATATAAGCGTCCTAAAACAATACACTTTTGGTTTCTTTCTTGTTCTTGATGATCGTTATATGATTTTACAGGCTGAAGTGAATTACCTAGGTCAGTTTTCTCATGGACACCTAGTGAAGCTGATAGGTTATTGCCTAGAGGATGAGCACCGTCTTCTTGTTTACGAGTTCATGCCACGTGGTAGCTTAGAGAATCATCTTTTCAGGAGTATGTCTTCCTTTTGTCTTATTATGACTCTTATTGTAGCTTTGTTTGTGATGTTTATGAAAACATTTTGGGTTGTTGCAGGAGGGTTATATTTCCAACCGTTATCTTGGAAACTCCGGTTGAAAGTAGCTCTTGGTGCTGCGAAGGGACTTGCTTTTCTTCACAGCTCCGAGACAAGAGTGATATACAGAGACTTCAAGACTTCTAACATCCTTCTTGATTCGGTATTTTTAAGTTTTTTTTTTCACTCATCTTTGATTGTGAAAGTTTCAAACTTAATGATATAAAAGACCGTTATCTTGGATGGTTGTAGGATTACAACGCAAAGCTTTCTGATTTTGGGTTGGCCAAGGATGGGCCAATAGGAGATGAAAGCCATGTCTCTACAAGAGTCATGGGTACACATGGATATGCAGCTCCTGAGTACCTCGCAACCGGTAAGTGTCAACTTCTTTCTTTTCTTTTCTGGTCAAATATTTGCTTCTCTGGTTGGCTTTGTCTTGTGAGTGTTTAGAAAAATCGGTTTAGGCCTATGTGGCAAATTGGATCTAATCTTTGTTTCTCTGGTTGGCTTTGTCTTGTGAGTGTTTAAAAATCGGTGTAAACGGCGTCCAGGCGCAAATCCGGTCTAAACCGAAACAATTTTTTCTAGACCAATTTTGGTCTATACTTTAAAAAAAATCGGCCTCGACGCCCACTTGAACAATAATCTTCTATAAAACACTTAACTACTGTCTAGCGATTTTGTGAACACAACTTATGATTGATCAATATTTGCATTTTCCTTAGGTCATCTAACAACAAAGAGTGATGTCTATAGCTTCGGGGTTGTCCTTCTGGAGCTGTTGTCTGGTCGTAGAGCCGTGGACAGAAACAGACCATCGGTAGAGAGGAACCTTGTGGATTGGGCTAAACCATACCTTGCAAACAAAAGAAAGATATTCAGAGTGGTCGATAATCGTCTTCAGGATCAGTACTCTATGGAAGAAGCATGTAAAGTGGCTACTCTGTCTCTGAGGTGTCTCACTACGGAGATTAAGCTCAGACCAAACATGAGAGAAGTGGTTTCGCAGCTTGAGCATATTCAGTCTCTAAATGCGTCTAGAGGAGGAAACGTGGATAGGACGGAGAGAAGAAGAGTGCGTAGGAGAAGTGACAGTGTTGTTACCAAAAAACCTGATGCAGGTTTTGTTCGGCAGACCGCTGTGGGCTGTACAGTTGTTGCTTATCCTCGCCCGTCGGCCTCACCGCTGTGTGTCTGAAGAATAATAACACGTCTGTGTTCTTGATAAGGACATGTAAGTTCTGATATCATGTCATGTGTATGTGATTCGGATGTACAATTGTCATTGTTAATGCAAGTTCGAATGTTCGATGCAGTCCATGTATCCTTACAGGACGAGAAACAATTTAATTTTGATCTTTGTAACGTGAGGTCTTATTGACACAAAGGATAATTTAGCTCTCATGTCTGCTTGTTATTGATAATTGTGCTTCTTTCAGTTACATATAGAAAATTAGAATCAGTTAATATTTACAGAAAACTAGGTTGGACGATACGAATGAACCACATGCAAGAAGCTCAGAAAGAAAAATGTTGTGACACGACAAGCAATCAAAAACGAATGCAGTGAGCTATCTATAAACGCGTCCTATCGTGTGTGTTGGACCTTTAAATAAAAGACGTTCTGTGTTGGATTATGTTCGGCCTAAGGTGAATTAAGTGTCTTTGGGCCAATTTTTTTTGTAGGCCGACAGCTTAAAACTATTAATTCAAAAAGTGATGGGATAGATCATAGAATTGTACTCAACATCTGAGCCAACAATATAAGTTAGCTCATACAAGTGTGTACATAGTCCAAGGCATAATATGTGTTTGACTATTGATATTTTTAATACCAAAATAGTTTCGCTTTTGTAATGGGAATTCTGCCAAAAAAATCCCGAACTTTTCAAGAATTGCCAAAAGAAACTTGTACACTTGTCTGACCAATAAAAACCTGAACTTTTGTTGACTTATTTAAATTATTAAGAATTTTACCATTGACTAACCAGATTAGCACACCGTTAAACGAGAGTTAAGACAGCGTTAACGGTTGGCGTTAACTAAAACGACGTCGTTTCGTTTTACACGATTTGAAAATAAAAATAAGTAGACACCGGGTTTTGAACCCAAGTTGTTTGGATCAGATGGCAAAGTACTTTACCAGGGCTAGTGGCACATTCAACGTATGTTCAAACACATTTATTTTTATTTGGTACTGATTTTGAATATAAAAAAAATTTCTAAAAATTTAAAAAGTCTTTAAAATTCCAAAAATTGGAAAATAAAGAATTTTTTTTATAAAATCAATTTTGAAACTAAAATTAAAAATAAAATTTTATTTTCCCTTTAAAAATCAAAAATCTTCCAAAATTTTTATTTTTTAAAAACAAATTCCAAAAAAATAAAATAAAATTTTTAGGATTAAAATAAAAATTCGAAAAAATTAAAAAATAAAAAAATATCAAAAACAAGTTATAAAAATTTCGAATCTGAAAATAATCAGAATCTATTAAAAATATTTTTTTTTATAAAAAAGCCAAAAAAGAAGAAAATTTTCATTTTTCAAATTATAAAAAGAAAAATTGAAAAAAATAATTTCGAAAAAAGTTTAAAAAGGGATAAAAAATTTCAAATCTGAAAACATATAATCAGAAACTATAAAAAATTATTATTTTTTTAATTTTTAATAATTTCTGATTATATGTTTTCAGATTCGAAATATTTTATAACTTTTTTGGAAATATTTTTCGATTTGTTTTTTATTTTTATTTTTTAAATTATAATCCTTTTTTGAATTATTTTTCCAATTTTTAGAAATTTAAAAAAAAAATTAAGTTTTAGATAACTTTTTTATATTCAATTAGTACCAAATAAAATTAAATGGGTTAGTAACTCCATTGATTGAGCCATTAGCATAGTGGTTAAAGTACTTTACCATTTGATCCAAACAACCTGGGTTCGAACCCAGTGATCTACTTTATTTTATTTTCAAATCATGTAAAACGACGTCGTCTCATCTCATCTCGAAACGACGTCGTTTCAATTAGCACCAACATTTAACGATGCTATTTTTTTCTATTAAATTTGCTGACGGCGTGCTAAATTGGCAAGTCAACGAAAAAATTGTTAATTAATTCTAAAGTCAATAAAAAGTTTGTGTTTTTTTTTGGTAAGCCCTAAAGTTCATGTTTCTTTTGGCAATTCCTGAAAAGTTCATGATTTTTTTTGGCCGAATTCCCCTTTTGTAATCCATAAGTTAGCTCATACCAGTGTGTAAATAATTTTTATTATACTTCTGAAATTTTCGAAAGCCCTATATGTGAAAATATTCAAAACTTGATAAACCTTTTGAAAACCTGTAAAATTTTCCAAAAGCTTTCAGAATTTTCTGAAACTTTTTCTAATTTTCATTTATGAGCAGTATTTTACCATCCAAAATACTTGCTGCTTTTATAAATTTATTTATCTAATTAGTAGAATTCGTCATCTATGCAAACGCATCAGAGTAGTTTAGTTAATCATTTAGAGGCTGACTGGTTTTCCCGCTACCACCCACAAACGCAGCTTTTGCGGTTCATAGCAGTTGTTGGCGTTTCGAAACAATCACAAAAAACACTACAAATCGCTTCAAACCGCTCCGAACCTTTTAAAATCAAAAGCTGGTTTCAGCTAGCATTTGCGGTTGCGGGAGGGTAAATTTTTTTTCTTTAAAAACAGAATAAATAAAATAATACTAAAAATATCCAATAAAATTTTTCAATTGAAATAATAGAAATTGTAAAATGTATTCATATTATATTTCAATTTATATTATAAAAATTCAAAACTAAAATATTTTCTATAAATTTTTAAAATTGAATAATATGATTTTATAAATATAAATTTTATATTTATCATATTATTATGATTTTTAATATTTTTATAATTACCTAAAATGTAAATATTGTTAAATTATTATTTAATAGATGTTGCGTTTGGTAGTTTACCAGTCATAAGAATTCCGCAAACGCAACAATTTCTAACAGCTGTACCAGTCGTACAACTCTCTAGAAAATGCTTAAAACTGCAATTACCCGCATCCGCAAACTCCCGCAACCGCAACCGCTGCGGTTACACCAGTCAGACCCTTAGTATACTGTATAATTATATATTATCTAAGAAAATATCTAACTAAACTAAATAGTTTCTTTTTGTAAATTTGACATCTAAAACGGATAATGTATGTAAACCGCAATTTGAAATTTGATAAAATTTAATGATTTTCTCTGCATATACATATCAACCATACGAATCAAAGAATTTGTTATAGACTGGTCCTCTTGTTCGGGGCAACAACATTGGTCGACCATTTCCGAGAGATTACTCGTTCCATCTTCTATACTATTAATATTTTCCTCCATTTGCATTAGAAATATTATGTATAGTTCTTTGGCCGGTGACATTTTCAAAAGTTGACATTCCCAGCTTTCGCTTTCGGTATTCATAAGAGGTTTTTTTTAACTTGCAAGTATATATATTTTGGTTCGAGGTATAATGTTTCAAAATAATTGTAGTTGCTAAGTTTGTTGTTTTGAAAACTGAGAGGCAGTCGAGAATGGGGGCAACTCTAAACAGGCTTCTGTTTTATGTGTGTGCGACTTTCTCCATAATTCATCTTGCTCACTCTCAGAATCAACAAGGTATTGATTCGTACCATATTTTATCTCTTCTGTATTATTTTTTGTTCTTATAAATATGTTATTGGACAGTAACAAAGCCTTTAATAATTGTGAGATTTTTAGATAAAACTTATAAAAAGAACACTATACAGTATATCTCTTCCCGTTCTTACCAGGATTCATCAGCTTAGACTGTGGATTACCTTCTAATGAGTCTCCTTACAACGAACCCTTTACCAATCTGACATACATATCTGATGCCGGTTTCGTCCACAGCGGAAAAACTGGTACCATCCACAAAGACTTGAAGACACACTTTATGAAGCCATATACTGGTTTGAGATACTTTCCAGATGGAATACGAAACTGTTATAATCTTAGCGTGATGCAAGATACAAAGTATCTGATCAGGACTGTGTTCGTATATGGGAACTACGACGGTCTCAATGCTTCTCCAAGATTCGACCTCTATCTCGGTCCTAATATTTGGACAACCGTAGATGCGAAATTATCGGGTCCAGGTACGGCTCAGGAGATCATTCACATCACAAGATCCAATATTTTGGAAATATCTATCTTATTAAAGTAAAAGTACTTTAAGCTTTTGTTTGGTAATAGGGATAAGAGTCTTTAAAAAAAAAATTTTGTTTGGTAACAAAGATAGTAGAGAATTTTGTTTTTTCCTTATTTAAATGATAGATTTAAGTATTTAATGTCTTTCCTAATTTAAACAATAGATT
>NW_026617588.1:0-16414 GCF_000801105.2 Raphanus sativus
GCATCTTTGCTGTCTTTCCTCCATAAGCACCTGCATCTTTCAAAAGATCAAGTGCATATTTCTTTGAGATATGAATAATCTTCCTTAGACCTGCATAACTCAATCCCAAGAAAATATTTTCATCTCTCCCAAGTCTTTTATGTCAAAGACAGACTTGAGATACTCCTTGGTTTCTTGTATACCTGTTTTATCAGAACCAGTGGATGATAATATCATCAACATATACAAGAATAACAATGATACTCCTGGTGTAACCAAGGTGAAGAGTGTGGTGATCCAACTCACACTTTCTGAATCCTTTACCATTCAGAGTGGTGCTGAGCTGTGATACCAAGCCCTTGGAGATTGCTTCAACCATAGATAGCTTCTTCAGTCTCAACACATTTCCTGGTTTTACCATCCCTTCCATTCCCTGGTGGTGGTAACATGTAGACTTCATCTTCAAGCTCCCCCTGAAGAAAGGCATTCTTCACATCCATTTGCCATAGATCCCACTCAAGGTTGACAGCAAGTGATAGCACTACTCTGATAGTATGAAGCTTGGCGACTGGAGCAAATGTGGTGCAGCCTGGGTATGGCTTAAACTATGGATCACTTGAAGGTGGATGGATATGGGTTGTTCTAAGAGGCTACTAGCACTCCTTTGAACTATGGACGTCTCCCTGAGCCTATGGATTGGCGACAAGGATGGTTTGCTACTCAAAGACACAAGATTACCTTGTATTGTCTAAGATGGGGTTCACTAGGAATTCCTTCCTTTAAGTGTGATCAATGTTCTTGAGCTGAACAGAGAAAGCTTGAGACAAGGCAAACAAGTTGCTGTAAAATTCTTAGATTCAAAGTTGAAGAAGAAGAACAAGCTGCGTGGTCTTTAAGTAAAAGAGAAAACGATGTCTAACCTAATCCTTAACCAATTTGGTTTATGAGAACTAAACCAAATCGACAGGACATCTAATCCTAATTAAAACTGGTTTAACTAATCCTAATTTGTCTTGGTTTGAAATAAATGAAAACCAAATAAACCAACTTAATTACATTGAAATCAAATTGAACCAACAAGCTGGTTTGTCTTGGTCTTCCCCTTTAGAACTTGCTCCCACGAATTTGGCTAAGTCTTGGAGACTCTTCTCTTGTGCTTTCAGCCTTGATCTAGTCATTGGTCCAATCCACACACTAGCTGGCTCTCCTGGTGTATCTCTCTGGTTCTGGTTCTGGTCCTGGTTCTCCTCATCAGCAGCCTCCTCATCAGTGTCACTCAGCTCCTCCTCAAGGTCTCTGGTCATGGCTACACCATCCCCTCCTCCTTTAAAAGGATTTGACCTCAAATCTGATTCATCTGCAAAATAAGGATCCAAGTCAGAAACATTGAAAGTAGAACTGATTGTGTACTTCCCTTCAAGATCAATCTGGTAGGCATTATTGTTGATCCTTTTCAGCACTTTGAAAGGTCCATCTTTCCTTGGTAGCAACTTTGATTTCCTTTCAACAGGAAACCTCTCCTTTCTCATGTGAATCCACACAAGATCACCCGGCTCAAGTACTAGCTCCTTGCGCCCCTTGTTCTTGTACCTCTCATACATCTTGGTCCTCTCCTCAATGTTCTTCCTGACCTGTTCATGCAAAGACAAAACAAACTCGGCCTTCTGCTTGCCATCCAGGTTAGTTTGTTCTTTTAAAGGTAAAGCAAACAAATCAAGAGGAGACAATGGATTGAATCCATACACAACTTGAAAAGGAGAAAGCTTGGTAGCTGAATGCACTGCCCTATTGTATGCAAACTCTACATGAGGTAAACAATCTTCCCAAGTCCTAATGTTACTCTTAATGATAGCACGCAGAAGAGTAGACAAGGTCCTATTGACTGTTTCAGTTTGTCCATCAGTTTGGGGATGACAAGTAGTTGAAAACAATAGCTTAGTTCCCAACTTTCCCCACAGAGTTTTCCAGAAATAGCTAAGGAACTTAGAATCCCTATCAGAAACTATAGTCCTAGGCATGCCATGCAATCTAACAACCTCTCTAAAGAAAAGATCAGCTACTAGAGATGCATCATCAGTCTTATGGCAAGGTATGAAGTGTGCCATCTTAGAAAACCTGTCAACAACCACAAAGATACTATCTCTACCTTTCCTGGTTCTAGGCAATCCTAAAACAAAGTCCATAGAGATGTCAACCCATGGTTCAGTAGGGATAGGAAGAGGTGTGTACAAACCTGTTGGTTGGACCTTAGACTTGGCCTGCTTGCACACGACACACCTAGCACACACCCTCTCCACTTCTTTCTTCATGCTCGGCCAGTAGAAGTGTTCTTGCAAGGTTGAGAGTGTCTTGGCGACCCCAAAGTGACCCATCAACCCTCCTCCATGAGCTTCCCTGACATACAACTCTCTCAAAGAACCACAAGGAACACACAGGCGGTTATCATAGAAAAGAAATCCTTTCACTTGATAAAATTTACCACTAGCATGTTTCTCAGACTCCCTAAACACATCTTTAAACTCAGGATCATCAGCATAGCAAGATTTGATATGTTCAAAACCTAAAAGTTTAGTTTCCATTGAAGACAACAGAACATACCTCCTGGAGAGTGCATCAGCAACTACATTCTCCTTACCTTGCTTGTAGTGGATGACATAAGGGAATGTCTCAATGAACTCCACCCACCTAGCATGCCTCTTGTTCAGCTTCTGTTGCCCTTTGAGATGCTTAAGAGACTCATGATCTGTATGGATCACAAACTCTTTTGGCCACAAGTAATGTTGCCACACTTGCAAGGCTCTCACCAAGGCATACAGCTCCTTGTCATAGGTTGGATAGTTCAAGGTGGCGCCTCCTAGCTTCTCACTGAAGTAAGCTATAGGCCTCTTTTCCTGCATCAACACAGCTCCTATCCCAACACCAGATGCATCACATTCAATTTCAAAAGTTTTAGAAAAGTCAGGGAGTACAAGCAAAGGAGCACTTGTTAACTTCTCTTTTAGCATATGAAATGCATCTTCTTGGGCTTGCCCCCAAGTGAAACCAACACTCTTTTTGATTACTTCAGTGAGTGGGGCAGCAACTGTACTGAAGTCTCTCACAAACCTCCTATAGAAGCCAGCAAGTCCATGGAAGCTCCTGACTTCTCCAATGGATTTAGGAATCGGCCACTCCTTGATAGCCTTCACCTTCTCCTCATCAACCTGTATGCCCTGTGAGGTCACAACAAAACCTAGGAAAACAAGGTTATCTGTCCCAAAAGAACACTTTTTATAATTGGCATACAGCTTTTCTTTCCTAAGCACATCTAGAACTTGTTTCAAATGGTTAACATGCTCTTTCATGGTCTTACTATAGATCAGTATATCATCAAAATACACTACTACAAATCGCCCAATGAGAGCTCTCAAGACATGATTCATCAGCCTCATAAAAGTACTAGGTGCATTAGTAAGACCAAAAGGCATCACAAGCCATTCATACAATCCTAGCTTAGTTTTAAAGGCAGTTTTCCACTCATCTCCTTCTTTCATTCTAATCTGGTGGTAACCACTCTTTAAATCAATTTTAGAAAAGACACATGAACCATGTAACTCATCTAGCATATCATCTAAGCGAGGGATAGGATGTCTGTACTTAACTGTGATGTTGTTGATGGCTCTACAGTCCACACACATCCTCCAGCTTCCATCTTTCTTAGGCACCAGCAGAACAGGTACAGCACAAGGACTCATGCTCTCCCTGATGTGCCCCTTCTCCAAGAGATCATTGACTTGTTTCTGAAGCTCCTTAGTCTCCACAGGATTGGTCCTGTATGCTGGCCGATTTGGTAAGGTGGCTCCTGGTACAAAGTCAATCTGATGTTCTATCCCTCTGATAGGTGGTAAGCCAATGGGATTATCATCTGGAAACACATCCTTATATTCCTGCAAAAGACACTCAATCTCCACTGGAATCACAGGATCAATGTTAGTAGAAGAGTTCAGCAATTCTTTGTAAACTACTAATATCAAGTTTGATTGTTCTATCATGGCAGTTTTGATATCTTTAGCAGTAGCAAAGAGATTAAGCTTACTTACCTGGTCGCCCTCCTCCAGCAACAAGGTCTTGCCGGCTGCTTTAGTCTTCTCCCTCTTCATCTTGAGGTGCATCTGATCCTGGTGTACCTCTTGAGGTGTCATGGGCGCCAGTGTGACTTGCCTCTCCTTGTGAGCAAAGGTATATCTGTTGGTGAAGCCATCATGTACTGATCTCTTGTCATACTGCCATGGCCTTCCAAGGAGAATGTGACTAGCTTCCAAAGGTGCCACATCACAAGTGATCTCATCCTGGTATTTTCCCACTGATAATAACACCTTCACTTGCTTGCTGATCTTTAAACCTCCCTCTTCATTGATCCATTGCAAGAGATATGGTTTAGGATGCTTGTACACTTCAAGACCCAGCTTCTTTACCAACTCATCACTTGCTACATTAGTACAACTTCCTCCATCAATGATCAAGCTGCACACCTTGTCTTGAATCAAACACCTGGTGTGGAATAGGTTCTCTCTCTGATCATCCTCCTTGGCTTTAGGTTGAGCATTGAGAAGTCTCCTAGTAACTAGTAGCTCTCCTCGGACAGGGTATTCCACTCCCTCATCATCAGTCTCTTGACTAGCATCTTCTTCCTCAGAAACCACTTCTCCATTGGCTAGGATAGTCATCACCTTCTTGTTGGTACACTCATTGGCATAATGCCCAAAACCATGGCACTTGAAACACTTGATGTTCCTGGTCCTAGTAGGCGTGGCTATCCCTTTTCCCTTGTCATCTCGTTTGGCTTCCCCTGAGGTAGATCCCTCCTTTGGTTTATCAGATGGCTTGTCATCCTTGGAGTAAGCCGGTTTGGAAGCTGCATTGTATGGAGACTTGTTGGAACTCTTTCTTTTAATTTGCTGCTCAATCAGGATGGCTTTGTGCAGTAGTTCATCCATGTCCTCATACTCTTGTAGTTCCAATCTATCCTGGATATCTCTGTTTAGACCTCCTTGGAATCTAGCCATTGTAGCTTCTGCTCCTTCTTCCAAATCAGCCTTCAGCATAAGTGTTTCCATCTCCTGATGGTAGTCTTCTACACTCTTGGATCCTTGAGACAGTCTTCTCAGTTTCTGGTGTAGATCTCTCCCATAGTGAATAGGAACAAATCTTTTCTTCATCACAGTCTTCATCTCAAACCAGGAAGCTATCTGAAGCTCTCCATTGCGTCTCCTGGTAGTAGCAATCTGATCCCACCAGCTAATAGCATAACCACAAAACTCAGTGGCTGCTAGTCTGACCTTCCTCTCCTCAGTGAACTGCTGGCAATTGAAAACCAATTCAATCTTCTTCTCCCACTCCAGATAAGCATCAGGGTCATTCTTGCCATGGAATGGAGGAATTCTAAGCTTGAGATTGCCTAGGTTATCAGCTGGTCGCCTGCGGTTATGGTGTCTGTTGTGCTGACTAGCCAGAGACTCATCATCACTTTCTTCAGCTTCATCATCCTCTACTTGTTCACCATAGAGCCTATGACCTGCAACCTCAAACCGTGCTCCCCTTATAGGTCCAATGCGTGCTCTCCTAGCTCCAGCAACAGCTGCTGCTCTCTCCTGCCCTGCATTATCATCAACTAAAACATCATTAGCTTGTTGAGTTCTATTGAAGTTGACTTGCATTCTCCTGGTTATCTCAGCCATCATAGCCTCAAACTGGACTTGATTGAGATTGATCTGTTGAACAGTTGGTTCTCCTGACCCCTCAGGTTGCTTCCCCTCTCGCCTCTCATCTCCCATTGTTCCTGAAATAGTTAGAGAAAACACAAAGCCAGGAACAAAATATCTCTCTCTCACTCAAGTTTCAAGTCGCCAAGTCTCAGCTCTTCCCACAAGTTCAGTTGAAAAACAAAGTTCTAAACTTAAGATCTAGAACTAAAACCCCAATGAACCAAGATAGAAAGTTTTAAGAGATTTGGCACCAGCTGGCTTTACCACCCTGAGCTGGATTTCTCTTCAGCTATTCTTATTATTTTTTTTTTTTTGATTTGGATCAGAGATCTCTTTTCTTATTTTTTTTTTTTTTTGATTACCAGGGTTGGCCCAGCCGGCTTACAACAGATAGATAGAAAAGAAAAAGTGTTTGATGGAGTGATTGAGAAGAGTAGACAAACCAGAACCCTAACCTTCAAGTGGCTCTGATACCACTTGGTGCAGCCTGGGTATGGCTTAAACTATGGATCACTTGAAGGTGGATGGATATGGGTTGTTCTAAGAGGCTACTAGCACTCCTTTGAACTATGGACGTCTCCCTGAGCCTATGGATTGGCGACAAGGATGGTTTGCTACTCAAAGACACAAGATTACCTTGTATTGTCTAAGATGGGGTTCACTAGGAATTCCTTCCTTTAAGTGTGATCAATGTTCTTGAGCTGAACAGAGAAAGCTTGAGACAAGGCAAACAAGTTGCTGTAAAATTCTTAGATTCAAAGTTGAAGAAGAAGAACAAGCTGCGTGGTCTTTAAGTAAAAGAGAAAACGATGTCTAACCTAATCCTTAACCAATTTGGTTTATGAGAACTAAACCAAATCGACAGGACATCTAATCCTAATTAAAACTGGTTTAACTAATCCTAATTTGTCTTGGTTTGAAATAAATGAAAACCAAATAAACCAACTTAATTACATTGAAATCAAATTGAACCAACAAGCTGGTTTGTCTTGGTCTTCCCCTTTAGAACTTGCTCCCACGAATTTGGCTAAGTCTTGGAGACTCTTCTCTTGTGCTTTCAGCCTTGATCTAGTCATTGGTCCAATCCACACACTAGCTGGCTCTCCTGGTGTATCTCTCTGGTTCTGGTTCTGGTCCTGGTTCTCCTCATCAGCAGCCTCCTCATCAGTGTCACTCAGCTCCTCCTCAAGGTCTCTGGTCATGGCTACACCAAAATGTGTCTATGTAATCCTCACCATAGGTTTGTGTAAAACCTCTTGCCACCAGTCTAGTCTTCCTCCTATCTATCTTACCATTAGGTAGATACTTTATGGTAAAGATCCATTTGCATGATACTGCCCTCTTCCCTTTAGGTAACTTGCTTTCATACCATGTATCATTCTTGATCATGGCATCTGCCTCAGCATTGACTGAATCCCTCCACTCTTGAATCAACAT
Organism: Raphanus sativus; assembly: GCF_000801105.2. NCBI lineage: Eukaryota > Viridiplantae > Streptophyta > Magnoliopsida > Brassicales > Brassicaceae > Raphanus > Raphanus sativus. The sequence continues at coordinate 7,161 of NW_026617588.1, forward strand.
TGCTTCTTCATAGCTTCTTGGCACATAGCTCTCATCTAAGCTTACTTGAAAGGCACAATGTTCTTCCGGGAACTCAGCAAAAGAACACACAGCTTGAGAGGGATGCTCCACAGCCTGGGCATTGTAGTACACTCTTGTGTTTACCCAGTTGGAAGCATCTCTTCTCACCCGTGTGCTTCTTCTCAAAGGAACTGCTACTTGTTCCTCACTAGCTTCTTCTTCTTGTATCTGAACTGGTTCTCCAGCTTCCTGATCTCTTCTTGCTGAATCCTCTCCACTTTGATCAGGAGAATCAGAGCTTTGTTCTTCTAGACCTTCAGCACTAATGCCTTGATCTTCTTGACTTCTTGCTTCTGATTCACTTCCCCCTTCATGATTAAAGTGGGATGGTTCTTCAGCAGTAACTGGTGTAGGTTCTTGTTGCCTACTCTGATCCTGGGACACTCCAATGCCAAGACCCTCAAAAATGTTTCTCAAGCTAGCAGCTCTGTCTGATGGTTGGGATAGATCCTCTAGTTCTTCCCAATTCTTCCCATCATAATACCCTTGCTCCTCCATAAACTTGACATCCCGAGACACCAAGACTCTTCTAGCATCAGGATCAAAGCATTTGTATCCTTTCTGACTAGTTGAGTAACCAATAAGCATAGCCTTGGTGCTCTTAGGTTCTAGTTTGTTTCTCAGCTCCCCGGGTACCAATACATAGCACACACACCCAAATGTCCTCAGATGATCCAGGCTTGGTTTACTCTTGTTGAGAACCTCAAAAGGAGATTGATCTTGAAGTATTCTGGTTGGCATCCTGTTGATCAGATAACAAGCAGATATAACAGCATCACTCCAATACCTCTTTGGAACACTCTTGTGGAACATTAGTGACCGAGCCACCTCCATGAGGTGCCTGTTCTTCCTCTCAGCTACACCATTCTGTTGTGGTGTATAAGGGCAGCTAGTTTGGTGTAATATCCCATGATGAGCTAGGTGATCTCGAAATGCATGGCTTGTATACTCTCCACCATTATCAGGCCTGAAAATCTTAATCTTGGCATGATAATGGTTAGTTACATAGCTTTGAAAATTTTTAAAAGCATCAAGAACCCTATCCTTTGATTTAATGAGAGTTAACCAGGTGTATTTGGATTTTTCATCAATAAAGGTGACATAATATCTATAACCATCACGAGAGAAACAAGGAGCAGTCCAAACATCAGAGTGAATCAAATCAAAACAACTTTCATAGATAGTAGAAGATCTTTGAAACACAGTCTTACAATGTTTACCCAAAATACATGCCTCACACTCCTTATTCTTAAACATGACACCTGGTAACATAATGCTTAAAGCCCTATCATGAGGATGACCTAGTCTAGCATGCCACAATGCATCCTTACTGAGGGAAGAAACAGAATTAAAAGAAAAAAAAGAACTAGAAATGAGATCAAGGTCTTCCAGCATATAAAGGTCTCCTTTGGTAGCTCCTTGCCCAATCAACTTACTGCTTTTAATATCCTGAAACTTCACATCATTAGGACTAAAGATAACATTGCATTGAAGATCATTAGTGCATCTTTTCACAGATAAAAGATTTGAAGTGAACTCAGGCATGAAAAATGCTTTAGAATCCTTACTAAACAGTTTCAGTTTGCCAATGCCTCTAATAGGGATCCGATCACCATTGGCAATCATAACATGGCCATGAGCAGGTTCAATGTCTTTTATCAACTTAACATCACTAATCATATGATGAGATGCACCAGAATCAATGATCAATGGTTTATGCACATTTCTAGCAACATTAGTCCTAGATGATTCATTTCCTTTCAAGATGCTTCCTAGCAGTCCTAATATCTTATCAGAGACATCAGGCATTGTAATAGGCAATGTATGAGCTGCATAAGAGTAACCAAGAGTATGGTTATTTTTGTTACCAGACTCCTTGAGGGCTCGGATGAGTGATGCAATGTCAGCCTTAGTGATCAACTCCTGGTCCAATCCCTTGCCACTTAGCTGATGAGAAGCCATAGCTCTTCCTTCACTTTCACCCACATTCACAGTTGGACCAGCTCCGGATGAACTAGCACCAGATGCTTCAGTAGAAAGGTTTGCCTTGGCTTCTCTATCTTTGTTGAACTTGCTTGGCTTCAGGTGAGGGTGGAGTAACCAACACTGATTCTTCTTGTGACCCGACTTCTTGCAGTGCTCACAGTTCCCTTCATACTTCTCATACTTCTTGCCATTATATGCAGCCTTGTTGGCTTGCATCTCCTCGGCTTGATGAGCCATGGTAAGATCACCCTTTCCTCCAAAGAGACCAAGAGATCCCTCCTCTTTCTGAAGTTGTGCACACACTTCCTCCATGCTTGGGAGAGTAGGCGACCTTAAGATGTGCTTGATGACATCTTTGTAGCAAGGATTGTTGAGATGAAGCATAGTGACATAAGAGTAATCAGAGGAGAAGAAGAGATTCAAATGATACAAGGAAATGGTGTTACCTTGGAACACAAGTATGGCCGTACAACTTGGGAGACAAGGCAACACTACAACTTGTAAACAAGACTTGAACAGCAAGGAGATCCTTCCTAAGTCGCCTCTGATGTGTTTAAAAGAAGAGAGAGACGTTGGAGTGTGAAGACAAGAAGGAGGATGTCGGCAAGAATTTAATATTGTATTACTCTTGCCTTGGAGCCGTTCATGAGGGGTCGCTATCCAAGATCAGGCGACCAGACCACTTGCTCATTTGTTTATGCTTTTCTCCTTTGTTCTCTTATGCTGCTTATGTCGCTATATTTACATTGTATGCAAACCATTTCAAGTCAAGTGAATGAGATATGAAAACCACTTCACTAAACTCTCTCTCTCGGATTCTCTCATTCTCACTCTCTTAGTTACTAATCCTCATCACTCTTCACACTTAATCTTTAAATCTCACATGGTATCAGAGCTCTCTTGCTCTTGAGACCTTAATTTCTTTTTCACTTCCGCATAATCTCTGTTCTTAACTTTCCCTTTTTAGCAAAATTTCTTTGTGTTCTTGAGGTGTTCTTCATTTATCACTCCAGAATTTGCCAAAAATGGAAAAGTCATCCAAAGTCTCCATTCCGGTTACACTCACTGGTGTAAACTATCTCTTGTGGTCTAGGCTTGTTAAAACAGCCTTGGGAGGAAGAGGTCTCTGTTCTCACATAACAGAAGACAAGCCCTCTAAAGAAACTGTCCAAGGAGGGGACAGTACTGAAGTTGTGGTTGCTACCGAAGACAAGTGGGATCAGGAGGATCTCTTGGTGCTGTCTATCATCCAAAGCAGCCTTGACGCACCAATCTTGGAAGCTTACTCTTACTGTGAGACTCCCAAAGAGTTGTGGAACACTCTTCAGAAGGTGTATGGCAACATATCAAACTTGAGTAGAGTGTTTGAGGTCAAGAGGGCCATTAGCTCACTCCACCAAGAAGACATGGATTTCAACCAGCATTTCGGCAAGTTCCGAGCCTTGTGGGCTGAGTTGGAGATGCTGAGGCCATGTACTGTGGACCCTAGCATACTTAAAGACCGGAGAGAAGAAGACAAGGTGTTTGCCTTACTCCTCACCATGAACCCCGGCTACAATGATCTCATTAAACACTTGCTGAGGGCCGAGAAGCTACCAACCTTGGAAGAAGTATGCTCTCAAATCCAGAAGGAACAAGGGTCGGTTGGACTCTTTGGAGGCAAAGGAGAGCTTGTGTTAGTGAACCAAGCTGAAGGCACAGCGAACAAGGGTCAGTACAAGCCGGAGGACAAGAAAGTGTGGGTTTGTGACCATTGCAAGAAGAAAGGGCATGGCAAGGACAAGTGCTGGATTCTCCACCCTCACCTCAAGCCAATGAAGTTCAGGACTCCTCTCAATGATGCAAGAGCCAACTACTCTGGTGAGATGGGTGAACCAAGCACTCCAAACCCCACACGAGCCATTTCAAACACCAATCCAGCTGGTGAAGGCAAAGCGCTTGTATCAAGCAACTCCAGTACCTTGAGAATCACTCCTGATGATATCATCAAGAGATCTGACATTGAGGCTCTCATCAGGGCCCTCAAGGACCACTCTGGTAACACCTTTGGTACCTCTTTACATGCTACTAATATTGACTATTCCTTGAATGCGATTGCTAGCTCTAAAGTGAACAAACCTTTAGTGATTGATTCAGGGGCTAGTCATCATATGATAAGTGATCTAGGGTTGATTAAAAATATTGTCCCTGCCCTAGGAAATGTTTGTGTAGCTAATGGAGAGTTGGTTCCAATTAAAGGGGTGGGTGATCTTAGGATATTTGAAAAAGACTCTAAAGCCTTTTATATGCCTAGTTTCACTTCCAACTTGTTATCAGTAAAAAGGGTTGCCACTGATTTAAATTGCCATGTTACCTTCACTCCTAATGATGTTTTGTTTCAGGATATTGAAACTAGTAGGTTGCTTGGCAAAGGTGTAACCAAGGGAGACTTGTACTTGCTTGAAGACACTAAGCTTACTTCCGATTTATCTCTTGCTTTAAATTCATGTTTTAATTTCCCTAAAGATGTAATGTGGCATGCTAGATTAGGTCATCCTCACTCTCGTGCCTTGAACATCATGTTGCCTAGTATTTCTTTTCAAAAAGATTGTGAAGCTTGTATCTTAGGAAAGCATTGTAAAACTGTGTTTCCTAAATCAAGTACTATCTATGAATGTGCCTTTGATTTAATTCACTCTGATGTTTGGACTGCACCATGCGCATCTAGGGAGTTTCATAAATACTTTGTGACATTCATAGATGAGAAAACCAAGTATACTTGGATCACCTTGCTTAAATCAAAGGATAGGGTGTTAGATGCTTTTATAAATTTTCAAAATTATGTATCTAACCATTACAATGCCAAGATAAAAATTTTGAGATCAGATAATGGTGGGGAATACACAAGCACAGCATTTAAACAACACCTATCCAAGCATGGAGTGATCCATCAAACAAGCTGTCCATACACTCCACAACAAAATGGAGTGGCTGAGAGAAAGAATAGGCACCTTATGGAGGTTGCTAGGAGTATGATGTTCCACATGAATGTGCCAAAGAGGTTTTGGGGCGATGCAGTGATGACAGCATGCTACCTGATCAACAAGATACCAACCAAAATCTTGCAAGATCAGTCACCACATGAGGTATTAAACAAATATCGTCCATCTATAGATCACCTTCGGGTATTTGGGTGTGTGTGCTTTGTTTTGATTCCAGGACAACAAAGAAACAAGCTGGAACCAAAGAGCACCAGAGCCATGTTTATAGGCTACTCTCCTCACCAAAAAGGATACAAGTGCTATGTGCCAGATACCAAGAGGGTTCTAGTATCCAGGGATGTGAGGTTTGTTGAGTCCAAAGGCTACTATGCAGAAAAGAGTTGGGATGAAGTAAAAGACTTGTCTCAATCAGCATCAGATAGGGCTGAGAACTTGAGAAGAGTTATGAGGGGCATTGGCATCAGTATACCAGGAGGGAATACAACAGCTGAGTCAAGCTCTCATCAGGAGGGTTCCACAAGCAATAGAGACCAGGAGGGTCCTAGTAATGAAGCTGCTGCGGATGCTCCTCTTGATCCTGAGGGGGGGAAGATAACTGAGATACAACCACAAAGCTCAGTTTCTCATGATCAAGCAGAGCAACCAGAAGGATCAGTGGGTAGCAGAGATCAGACGGATGATGAGGCTACAATACTAGAAGAACCAGCTCAAGCTCAACCACCAAGAAGAAGTGAGAGGATCAGACGTCCCCAACAGATTGGGTGAATACAAGAGTGTATTTCAACTCACAAGCCGTGGCTCATCCCATCCAAGCTACATGCTCTCTAGCTCAGTTTCCTGAGAACCACCAAGTCTTTATGGCAAATGTGGATCAAGAATTCATTCCGAGAAGCTATAAAGAAGCCATGGAGATAGATGAATGGAGAGAGTCTGTGGAGGATGAGATGGGGGCTATGGAAAAGAATGGAACCTACTTTGAGAGTGAGCTCCCCAAAGGCAAGAAGGCAGTGACCAGCATGCTTCTGTTCACAATCAAGTATCTAGCTAATGGGAAACCTGAGAGGAAGAAGACCAGGCTAGTAGCAAGAGGCTACACCCAAGTGTATGGAGAGGATTATCTAGAAACGTTTGCTCCAGTAGCAAAGTTACACACCATAAGGGTTGTGCTCTCTCTTGCCGTGAATTTGGAATGGAATCTTTGGCAAATGGATGTCAAGAATGCATTCTTACAAGGAGAGCTAGAAGATGAAGTGTACATGCGCCCACCACCTGGAATGGAAAGCATGGTCAAGCCTGGCAATGTTTTGAGACTGAGGAAAGCAATATATGGTCTGAAGCAATCCCCAAGAGCCTGGTATCACAAGCTGAGCTCAACACTGAATGGAAGGGGCTTTGTCAAATCTGAGGCTGATCACACCTTGTTCACTCTGACCAGCAAGCAAGGAATCATTGTTATACTCATCTATGTAGATGATATAATCATCACAGGCAGTAACAAAGAAGGGATCAGCTCAACCAAAGCATTTCTTAAAGCAACATTCGACATCAAGAACTTGGGAGAGCTCAAGTACTTCCTGTTGAGATGAGGTGATGATATTCATGAGATAGAGAAGAGGAGATTATGTTTGGGAAGTTTACTATTACAGTAACTTTTAGTTACCACAGTAACTATGAAAGTTACTGAGCTATGAGGTAAATAGAGAAGAGGAAGGGTAAATTACTTTGAGAGACTCTACATGGCAAAGAGGGTTTGTGGACTGATCTAGTGACCGTTGAGGGAAGAAGAGAGGCGCGCATTGACAGCCTGTACATGGCTGGAAAGTAAAGAAGAATATGCCAAAGGCATCAAGCATGTGAAGCACTTGGTCCATTCATTTCAAACAAGGCGCCACTCCTCCTTTGACTCCACATGTGTGTAATAGTGATTAGTCTAAACCTATTGTCGACTTATCTAGCTAACTCCCTTCCTATATATATGTAATCACATCTCATTAATAAAGCTAAGCAAGATTTGAGTCTCTTACTCTCTTAAGTCTCAAGTTACTATTAAATCTAGAAATCTCTTTACCAATCTTTGATTCTCTTAGTCTCTAAATCTCTCTCAATCTCTCATAAACTCTCAGATTACTAAAAATAATATGGTATCAGAGCCTGGTTGAAGACAATCTGAGTTCGAGAAGACTCTTTGGTGATTCCTTGTGAAGATCCAAAGAGAGGTTTGTGTTCTTGGTGTGTTCTTGCGGTTACTAGTTGAGCATTTTTAGTTTCTTTGGTGATTCCTTAGTGAAGATCCAAGGAAAAGTTAGTGTTCTTAGTCATATTCACGGATAGATTCTAAGATCTTTGAGCTCTTTGGTGATTCCTTAGTGAAGATCCAAAGAGAAACTAGTGTTCTTGTGTTGTGTTCATGCGGGTAACTTGAAAGCTTGTTCATTTCTCTCGGGTGTGGAGTTGTGTGTACAAGTTTGGGATTGTTGAGTATTGTTTCAGGTGATTACAAGCTCAGGAAGTGTTAGTTGAAGTCTAAAGGTGTCAGCTTTCAAGATGGAAGGTGGTGGATACAACAATATGAAGGTTGCGGTTTGCTTCAAGGGAAGCAACTACTTGGTGTGGTCTCGGATGGTGAGAACCACAGTTGGATGCAAGGGTCTCTGGAAGCATATCATACCAGGAGATCCTCCAAAGCTTCTTACTCAAGGAGAAGAGGGAGAAGAAACCTCAAGTGATGCGCTTGAGAAGTGGGAACAAGAAGACATGTTGGTGATGTCGGTTCTCCATGCATCACTTGAGCCAGCTATACTGGAAGCATATAGCTACTGTGAAACAGCCAAGGAGCTGTGGGATACCCTGAAGAAGGTGTATGGCAACACATCAAACCTAAGCCGAGTGTTTGAGATTAAGCAAGCAATCAATCTGCTTGTACAAGAGGATATGGAGTTCACTAAGCACTTGGGAAGGTTCAGATCACTCTGGTCCGAGCTGGAAATGTTGAGACCAAGTACTCTAGATGCTGATGAGCTCAACAAGAGAAGAGAGCAAGACAAGGTCTTTGGTTTGCTACTCACTTTGAATCCAGCATACAATGGTTTGATACTGAAGTTGCTAAGAGAAGATAACCTGCCAGACCTTGAGGAAGTGTGTTCCCGGATTCAAAAAGAGCAAGGGTCCATTGGACTATTTGGCAAGAAGGGAGAGATATCACTTGCTAACAAAGCAAGTCAAGATGAACCAGGAGAAGGTTACCAAGCTAACAAGGCAGTACAAGGGAAGTATGAGAAGTTCAATGGCAATTGTGATCACTGTAAGAAGCATGGGCATAAGAAGAGTAGCTGCTGGATACTTCATCCACACTTGAAGCCAGCTAAGTTCATGAAGGACAAAGAAGCAAGGGCTCATATGTCCGAGAGCTCAAGTGGAGGATCAAGTGGAGCTGGCACTAGCAAAGGTAAGGAAGTGGCTATGCAGGATACTGGTGGTGATGGCAAGTCCCTGGTAGCCTATTCTGGTGCTCCTACCATCCGCAGCAATCCTTGTGATGAGTACATCAAGAAATCCGACCTTGATGCAATCATAAAACACTTCAAGGATCATGGTAACTTTGGTAATGACTTTGGTTATTCTTTTGGTGCTAGGATGGTAGATAATCCTGTGGAAATGAGTAGCATTGATAGCATTGTTTCTAGTATTGCTAGCCTTGCTAGGACTGATCATTTTCATTCTTTCAAGCCTTCCAGCATCCTTGCTCTCATTGCTAAATCTTGTGCATCAAAGCCATTGATAGTTGATTCTGGTGCATCTCATCACATGATAAGTGACAATAAGTTGATTAAGAACATTCTCCCTCATTCTTGTCATGTGATGATTGCTAATGGTGATAGGATTCCTATTAAAGGAATAGGAAGTCTCAAGCTGTTTGATAAAGAGTCTCAAGCTCTTTATATGCCTGATTTTGCTTCAAACCTTTTATCTGTCAAGAGATGTGCTACTGATTTGCAATGTAATGTTATCTTTAGCCCTGATGATGTGAAGTTTCAGGATATTAAAAGCAGCAAGATGATTGGAAAAGGAGTGACCAAGGGTGACTTGTATTTGCTTGAAGATCTTGCTCCTGTTTCAAATTATAGTTGCTCGTTTACTACTATTTCTGCTTCTGGTTTAAGTAAAAATGCATTGTGGCATGCTAGACTAGGACACCCTCATAATAAGGCTTTTAAACTGATGTTGCCA
>NW_026617589.1:0-16408 GCF_000801105.2 Raphanus sativus
CTGTAAAATCTAAAATATATTTTTATTAACACAGTATATTTTTATTCATTTATTATTGTTTTGTTATATTGATTTAGTTTTATTTGTATTTTATTTTGTTAATAACCTAGTTTCTTTTTAAGTAATTCTAAAATTACCAAAATATAATATATTTAAAATATTTATTCAAATATATCTAAATATGGTGTCTCATTTTTACATATGTTTGCGTTGAGCATATTTAATTTGTATTTTGTATATCTAATAACACCTTATTGTGTGCTTTTTTTTTTGTAAAATGTTAAATTGATTATACCAAGATTTTCTGTTTTTGACAGAGATTACAATAGATAACTAGTAGCAAAGATACTGAAATAAACTAAACAACAGAGCTAATAACTCAACCAGCTTAACATAAATCAAAGACTAGAAGCAGGTTAATAGAGATGGAACCCAACGAAGCAAGCTTGAACCAAGGTAAATGATAAGGACCGTTTGAACAAACCAGTTGCCACGAGAAGGAGAGAGATGGGTGCCCTCAAACCCTGGTGCAACACCTTCCTACAGCTTCCGTAACGACAACAGAACACAGACCACCCCAAGAATCACAAGCACAAGCAAAACAAACCAACCCGAGATCAACATACCCCGGCGGCACGAGGCAGAGATACCATCCGACGATGCCGTCGTTCGGTCTGAGACTTAGAGATTGCCGCCTCCAGACCTCGTAACCGGGACCGTTACACCCATTGAACCGAAAGCCCATATAGAGCTAGCGGACCGGACAGGAACCCCACCTCCAGAGCAGCTTCACCGAGAGAGAGAGAGCAGCATGAGCGCCCAACTGGAAACCTGTCTCAAACCAACACAAACTTCACCGCTTCGATGACCGCTAAGGCGAGTTGAGAAATAGCACAAAGGAGAGATGGACATCGACGGTGAACGCCACACCATCGGGAAAATTCAAACTTTGAGAAGAGCGGACCCGCAAGACACCTCGAAGCACGAGGCTGAGCCATCACTTCCACGCGCCGCCACCAGAGCCACCTCCAAGCAGCAGAGAGAACTCACCACCAAGAAAGAGCTCGATGCGCCATCACCACAGATACAAAGCTAGAAAAGGAGATCCGAGTTATAAACCTAGATCCGAGACTTGGAGAGTCTCCCCAACGGACCACGCGTCAATGACCGAGAAGAACGCCGAGATCTGAAGAGAAAATTTCCCGACCAAAGCACCGGAGTAGATCTGGAAGAAACCATGGGAAGAGGCATATGCCGTCCTCTAGCAACACCATCCTCACTAGGACAACACAGATCTACTCAAGACGCTTCGGATCTGCACCAGGAAGGAGACTTCGACGCCTCACCTCCACCGCAAAGAGAACAGACCACAGAGAAACACATGAGAAATAGAGAAGAAAAAAAACAGAGGGGGAGGCTCCCGACGACCGTGAAGAGGACACGGCAGTCGTTGGAGCCAAGCAGCTCACGGTGAAAAGGGGTGACTTTTAGAGAGAAGGGAGAGAAAACTTTTAAGAGAGAGAGAGGAAACTTATATTCTGCCTTCTTGTGTGCCATTTTTGGGTTTTAATAAATGTGTTTGTCATTTCATTTTTATTGCTACGAACATGATTTTTTTTTTGATCAATGATAATACAATTTTAACATTAAGTATTATATTTTATCGTATATTTTTTATTTAATCTTTCCAATCTTCATGCTGTCATTTGTTTTAGAATAAATTTTAATTAGGTAATAGGTTTAAAGATGTAAATAAAATTGTATGTTGTAAAAAAAAAGAAAAATTGTATGTTGTAAATTTAGAATTTTTAGAGTAATGGGGCACTACCAACTAAGGAACAAATACTTAAGGAGTGTAATATATTCCAATGCTCCTTTCGTTTCGTGTCTTCTTTTTGGAAACTTCTGCTTGTGAGATTTCCCTAGTGTACACGCCTCACAGACCTGAGACTTTCTATCTCCTCTTTCTTCATGCACTCTCTCCTAGCAAATGTCTCCATATACCTCACATTCATGTGCGCTAGTCGTTTGTGCCATCGCTTAGTGTAGTTGACTGCTTCCTTTGCTGCATTTGCTTCTTCAACATATAAACAAAAAGGTGTGTAAAAGAAAACATAAATTGCGCCTCATCAGCTATTTATATTAATGGTCTTAACTGTATGTTTATTTCTGTAAATTGTATATTATAATATTTTTAGTTAAAAGTTGATGCAAAATGACAGTTTGTGAGATCTTATAAATAAGACACGCAGGCATTGACAAAAAGTTGGTAAAACAGTAAATAACATAAAGTTGTTGTTCATATCACTGTCTTCAAAATCATAGTTTACATGATGCCTTGTAACTAAAAGGATCATGAATAGGCCCTAACTCTTCTCCCTTATATAGAGTTGCAGAAACCGCCACAGATCAGACATAACCATAGCCTTCTCCTCATAGTTAAACATGGCCAATGCATTCGTCTTCAGCACCTAAACATAGATTCTTTAATGACTCAAATATCATTCATCCTTTCATGCCTACTTCCATATCACAACCAAGATCCTCAAACTTCTCAATTTCTTCAGTGTTTTTTTTTTTGAAACACAACTTAATTTCATTAAACCTTAAACTTCTTGATTACAATGGTTAGAGGGAATTATCCATCCTCTTTGATTGAAAGCATAAACTACAACAATGTAAAATAAACAAGATAATTCTTCAATCGAAGATGACAGCGGATTCGAGACAGGGCTTGAATGCGTCGAAGTAGCCTTCAAACACCATAGACATGAGCTTAAGATTTGGTGGTCTAGCAATATAATCGGTAACTTCACAATTATTAATAGGCCAGACCCATAATATTAACCTTCTCAGCTTTGAGATGAACGGCCATGTGATAGGGAAATTTGAATTACGGTTCATGCCGGAGTTGGAGGGGCAAGCGCTGGTTACGAGACACGGCGCATCAGATGTTTGTACGATAATCTCCCAGGAGCCGACAAGACTCACAGCACCACCTATCGGAGATGGAGCAGCAATGACATCAGTGCGTCGGATCTCGCCGGATCCACAGTAGAAGCTTCCAAAACGGGAACTTGCCGGAATAGGGTTGGTGGTTGTGAAACGAGATGAGCTCGTCCATGTCAACCAAGAAGTTTCCAGATCTGAACGACGGGTCAAGCGTGGAGCCCCACAGACAATAGACGTTCGGTCACCGGTAGTTAAAGGCGGAAGGAGGACTTGCAGCGGGAAGGAGGAAGAGCTCCGGCGAAGGACTCCGTGAGGAAACCTCTGCGTTACGTTGATGGAGACAAGGCTCACAGATCTGTACGAGACAAATGAGGAGCCAAGATAGAGGCTACGGCGAGGGGAGGAAACGCTTTGACGAGAAGTAAACCGGGAACCCCCGGAGAAGCAAACAGTTCCGATGGTATCCAGATCGTCAGAGAAGCCCACAAGAGACGTCTCATGCGAGGTAGAAGCCAGAAACAGAAAAGACAACATAGTAAATTTAAAAAACCTAATGTAGACAGAGAACAGAGTGAACAGAAGCAGGGGAGAAGAGAAACAGAGGCGATGCCGGCGAGCAGAGGAGCTGCCGGCGCCGTGAAAGGATAAAACAAGAAGTGTCTCGAGTATTGTGCCTGAGAGGTTTACTAGGGCTTCCGCGACCAATTTCTTCAGTGTTAAGACCTAATATTCCTACGTGAGATATATTTTCCTTACTGCACATACTATATGGCGTCTCCTTAACCAGGTATTAAACACCACCATAACTGATTAATGGCATTGGATTGTTGGATTGACTCGGCTTCTTCTTCATCATTTGGAGCTGAAACTTTCTTCATTGATTCAATTATCTTTTGGAACTTCTTCAACTCCTCTTCATTAAGCTCAGGATCCTTCACCGTTTCTTCTGGTGACGTAGTTAAAAAGTAAAACATATCATGATTTTGTAAAAATATTGCAGAAACTAACCCAAACTCAGTCATGACCTCAAATATATTTATAAATATAACTTCATAAAAGATACCTTATTAAGCTGAACATGTTACCAGGCTCATACTTAAAGCTTATCATCTTTCATAACTCTTATGATGCCCAACTTGTATTCAATTACAGCTATTGAGTGTATTTTTAGCAGAAAAGGAGAAAGAAGAGGAGAAGTGGAAAGGAAATTAGAGCATGCAATTCTTACTTGTACACTTGCCACTGCAAAGAGGGACAAAGTCTCATCCGTTGATATTTTGGTGTTCCAGTTACAGAGCTACCTAAAGAGGAAAAGAATAATCATTTTAAGAATGAGGCATATCATTTTGCAACTCGCTCAACTGGAGCCAGATAGACTACATGTTATTAAGTAGACAGCTTGCATTACCAGTTTTCAGATATGTGAGGCCTTATGTTCTAAGACTCCAACATATTAGCCTAAACAACAGCTCCTCCCTGTCCAAAAATTTCCTAGAACGTTACAATTCCAATAACCAATAAATGAGATATGAAAGCAAAAGTCTATCACTTAAGGTTTTATTAGTAGAACAAAGTAAGAGGTGGAAACATTACTTGCGCAATCATTTTTGGCATGCATCAGATTAACATGGACGTCACTTACTTGCAACAAATGCACATGAGAGACCTCGGAAAATCATAGTGCAATTGAGTTTTGCTCAAAAGAACAATAAGAATAGTGTTAGAGAGAATTGAAGATAAAAGAAATTCTAATTAAGAAGAGTAATTCTAACGACTTGGAATCCAACTTTCTCTCTGAAGAGATGCCTCCACGGTTCCCCATCTCTTAGCCCCTTATGTTATTTGGACATCCGACTTTTCATTTTTCCCTCGGTTGGCAATGGGACACAGGAAATGGTGAAGAACATGGGAGTGATTGGCAGATATGTACTAAATCTCATCCGTTGAACACTGAAACCTTTAGTATCAGGCAGATATGTACTAAATCTCACGAACTCATCTGCCAGTAGTTTTCATCATCGAGGTAGGATAAGTATGAGCAAGTTCAGGGACAGACAGCAGAACTATTAATTTAAAGTAAAGAGCATGAGTTAATGAAGTAAAAAAGACATACCTGGTAAGCTAACTCTCTTGTGTGGCACAAGATAAGTGCAGACACCTGGCCAGGAGTTGGCTCAATCTGTTGCAGAGTCGAAAGAACAAGCACAGCAGTCTTCCCCATACCAGATTTAGCTTGGCAGATAACATCCGTTCCCAAGATAGCTTGAGGGATACATTCGTGTTGCACTGATGGAGTACCAAAGAAAAATGCAGCCAAGGAACCCTTTAGAAGTAGAATATAACTTCCATATCTTTTAAATTGGTGGCTTTACGAAATGGTTCACTCCAAATCAACAAATTGAAATTTTATTTTTACCTGAAAGAGTAATCGTTTAAATGTCAATGGACATAACAATTGTAACATAAAAAAAATATATATCTAAAAACTGGGCAGGTCACCTTCATTACAACTTAGTGAGATAATTCAATTTGAACAACCAATGACCAAAATTAGAGTGCCCACCAAATCATGAAGGTCGTTGTGTGTAGCCATTAAATGGTGTAAGGGCAACAAAGCAAACCAAGATGAATGCTCAGAAGAAACAAAGGGCCGGAGTGAAAGTTACTTGCCTTCGGATGGATGTTCAAATCCAGAGTCGACAGTAGCTTGGAGAAGCTTCGGCTTCAAAAGGAAGTCTCTGAATCCAGAACGGTGTATCCTAACCTCTGCCACTAAGAGAAACAAAGGTATGAATTTTTTGAGTCTGTATGATCTTCGATGGGAGAAGACGAAGTGTTGGAGGTTACTACGATCAATTCATCCTTAGTAGGTTTGGGTTTCTGAATGGGGTTCATTTAGGCAAAAAAAAAAATCAATTGAAGCCCATACGTAGAAGCCTATCTGACATGTCAAAACAAAACGTTTCTGATTGGAGGATTTTTTTGTCCTACGTGGACATTCTCACAAGGCTGCATATTCCCCTTTTATTATTTGTTTGATATTTGGATTTATGGTTTATATTTGTATTTGAGATTTATTGATCAAAGTTTAGGGCTTAGAATTTAAGGGTTGGGTGGATTGGCATAAGGTTTAGTGAATATATACAGGATTGAAATAGTTTAGTATTTAGATATTATGGGTGTAATTTAACTCCTATACTATTTCGTAGATATGAAATAGAACACTTATTTTATATGTGAAACATATTTTGATATTTGGATTTAGGGTTTACATGTGGATTAGGATTTAGTGATAAGAATTTAGGGTTTAGTATTTATAAGGTAAAGAGATATGGTTGAAATTACCATAAATTTCTTTCATGCAATTAGACATTTCATAACTTTAACAGTTGTACTATGTTATTTATCCAATTTTATTCTATTTGGATCTAGAGTTGATATTTGAATTAATGATTTGTATTTAGGTTTAGGGTTTACTGATTATGATTAGTGCATTATTTTGTTTAATTTTATGCGTATAAAATAGAATGTAGACCAATATGTATTTATATATTTTATTATGCGATATGATATATTCTGTTACTATACTATTTTAGCAAATTCCACTTTATTTGATGATTACTAAAAAAGATAAGTATTTTGTTTAGAAGTATAGTTTGTATAGAGATTGGTTTAGACTGAGATAATGTTTACTATCTAAGAATTGGGTTTGGGATATGTTTAGTATTTAAAGATTGCAGATGGTTATAATTCTATACTATTTTCACCTTATAGAATAAAACACTAGTGCATATATATTGCATATATATGTGATCAGTAAAAGTGTATGTGCATGACTCTTCCTTCTACTGGCCACCACGTTATGCTTTCCATCTTTTAATCTGGTACCTACAAAAATAAAAGATAAAACCGGATAAGTTATAGTATGAATGTTATATATTAAATAATGTCAAAATCAATGTTTTTTACCTAATTTGTATTCAGAATATGGTTACTTGACAAATAAACCTTTAAAATAATAGTGTTTAAAAAATACAATGCTAAGTAAAACAATTAGCATTACTAGCATTCTTACTTATTAGTTTAAAGATTTGGCTGGTAAAAACTGTGATTTTATTTTTTGATTGTATAGTTATTGCTGTGTTTTTTTTTTGCTTTAGCTTTAGATTATTTAACTTCTAAAAAAATTTAAATTTGGACTCTAGATATTCATCTTGAGAAATTATAAATTTATGAGTTTAGAAAAATGTTGTGGATTTAAAAAACGAGCGGTGAACTTTAAAAAATTACAAATCAAGATTGGTATAGATCTATGACTCTAGAAATAATTGTGACCGTAGAGAAGTGGGACACCCACGAACCAAAAATTTGTCATCATTGATACCTGTCTTACTTACTTTCAAATTTTATAAGAAGGTAAAGAGTGTATTATTTGGATTCGCATTTTTTAGTTACTAAAACTCACATAAGTGATAAGTGGCCACTTATTCTAGAAATGATTAGTCCCCACAAAGAGAAAAGAATCACAAATGTCAGTTTCTCTCAACTGCTACTCTTCCAAGGCTATATCCATGTTGCAAGTTTTTTTTGGACTCGAGTGTTAAATTTCACTCTCATCAGAACATTAAACGAGGTGAAAGCGTGATCAAAGAGGATCGGTTTCAATAATTTATTGCAGTAGGATTGCCATCTTGGCTGAAGCACCTATTTTGTTAGGTCTTTGTTCATAGATCCTTTTTTTTGCTAAATTTTTTTCATAAATTGTCTTTTTCTTTTGATTGAATCAGATCCTTGTAAAATCTTTATCATCTTTCCTCTTATATTGAAGTAATAGTGTTTAAAAAAAGACAATGCTAAGTAAAACATTTAGTATTACTAGCATTCTTACTTACATGAAATAAATTAAACACTTAGATATGCTAGACAAGTATACTAGCATATTAGCATTCTTAATCTTTCTTTCTTTTTTTGTCATCAAAAGCTTCATTCAAAGATCAAATTGGTCCTAACATACTAACCTCAAGAGCTAGCTGTTGAGGGACCTTAAGGTCTACAAGCCAAAAGTTTAAATCTCTTTTGCAAGAGTATCCGCACGGATGTTTAGAGATCTTGAAATAAAGCATATACCAAGAGAAAAAAAAAGATGTTCGAAGTAATTCTATATCATCAAGTTCCGGTTCCAATGCTGACCAAGACTTGGAGGAGTGTATGATTTGCAGCAGTTGATGGCAGTCTGATTCAAAGCTCACATGCTTAAAACCACGGCCACTCAGCCTCCGCATGCAGTGGTGAGTTCGAGTATCTAACTTTTCTCTGACCCACAACGGTATCTGAGTCCCCTTTGAATAGAGTAAAGCCCAAACCAGTTCCATTGACCTGCTCTGTCCAAGACGCATCAATCTGACATCTCCATCTTCCAGTCGGTTCTTGGTCTACATTCGTTTGCTGCCTCCTCTCTCGAGCATTGTCGGAAGTTTAAACAGTGACCAAACAAGAGTGTGGGTATGTAGTTTTTATAGTGTTGATCTTTTCTTTAAAAGCTTCTTTTGTGTATCTCCCATTATCGATCTGATTTGGATTTCAGTAGTCTTATGAGTTAAGACGACACTCTTTGACTTTTTCTCTCGTTAAAGAGAAGTTGTTGAAATGTAATAAAAGGATGAAGGTGTGATATGAGACCACAATAAAGACTTAAGAAATTCTAACAACATACATGATATGGAGATATGTGATATCAATGTGTCGAACTAAAAATCTTCATTAGGTGCAGATGAAAAAGCTAAGTAACTTTTCGGTACTGTGCAAGCGCCCATAAGGGGAAGATGTTTCTGTATGTGACATAGTTTAGAAAACATGTCTTCATGAACACTCCTGTCATTTCCTGCACACCACCACCACCAACAAAACATTTTTTTTTTTTATGATAATCTAAGTATACATCATTTCTTTGATCCAATATAGTACCTGTTGAGGGTAATCTCCGTTTTCTAGCTGAGAATTGATGATTAGTTTCGCTGCTCGGTGAAGAGGTAACGGATCTCTCTCGGCCTGCCCTGTTTGAATCAGACCCATCAATGCCCACGCGGTTTGCACCAAGTTTGATCTTCCTCCTTCCAGTTCTATGTATCTCTGCATATCCAAGAACATTCAAGAGTTTTTGGAAACATATTTTTTTAAGGAACTTAGATCTTTAGAATTGATTACAGAAGTAACATTACCTTTTCAGAGCAAGACATGTAGCTTTCTCCCCAACCTCCATTGCTGTTTTGTTTCTTGAGAAGGAAGTCAACTCCTTCACGCATAGCCAAACAGTTGTCATACGTCTTACCAGTTACCGCCAAGCCTCCCAGAGCAAACCATGTTGCATATGTATAACAAACTCCCCAGCTTCCATACCTGTCGATCGTAAAGAAACACTCCTTACACATCAGATACTTGTCCTGATCACCATGCTTTGCCCTTTGATATACACACTCTTTTAAGTTTTTAAGGGACCCTACCATGAACCATCTGCCTCTTGTGTGTTTTCTATGAACTGCACCGCCTTTTCAATGGTTCTATCAATCTCTTTAGTCCTGTGATCTGGATATAGTTTCTTGAACAGAACCAATGCTTGGATAACCGATGAAGTACATTCAACGTACTCACGCTCTATTACAATATCAGCCATAATTTCTGTAGGGTTGAACAACTAAACACACATATTTATAAAAGGGTTTAGGTTGATTGTTATGATAAAAGTTTTAAAACATTCTTTGGAAATAAAGTAAAAAAATTGACTTCTTACTTCTAACCATCCATATCCACGTGCAGGCTCCCATGCTGTCATACCTCCATTTTGACTCTACAACAAAGCAATAGTCACAATTTTATGATTTGTATCTATTTTGTGAAACATTTTTCTTTATGGATTATAGCCTCACCTGATATGAGAGTAAGAGGTTCACAGAATCATATAGATGCTCAGGATCCATTTTTGGGCCAACAGCCTCAGGTGGCATCATGGAGAGCAGAAGACAACACTATGAAACCAGTTAAGAAGATGTCTGTTACTTGAGGGAAACGTTTCTTTAGAAACAGCAGATAAAGTGTTCTGTTTTGATGAGTGATTGATTACTTTTAGTGCTTCGGCTGTACAGTCTGAAACTTGCCATCCCTGATCTCTATCAGAAAAGGTCCATCCTCCTTTGGAAATGTGCCTGTGCATCTTCTTGTAATCCCCAGAAGGGTTTTCTCTAATCTTCACAGTTCTTTGGTTTAGGATCAGCTAACTCTTTAGAGCACCATAATGAAGATTTCAGAAGGTAGAGTTACCTGAGATCTCTTGATGAAATCATGTCCTTTCATGAGTACATCAGATATTTCACTAGAGAGATCACTAGCAAGTAAAGCTTGGATGGCAAGTGATGTGTCCCATAGTTGACTTCCAAAACTCTGCATAAATGCTTGGCACTCAAGGAACCACAAGTGCTGTAACCCTAGAATATAAAACTGTGGAACTCTATTAATACCTGCATTTTCATCCCATCTTCTGCAATCCATAAGTAATCTGGAATCTTAGCGAGATGCTTCTTGAAATATTCCCCCTTTGGATCTTCATTCCAGCAAGCAAGCATGGACATTACCTGACAAGTAACAACTTAAAAAATTATGATTCAAACATATAAATCATTATTTACATGTATTATCAAAATTTTTGAAAGGATAATTAACCTTCCCAACACATCCAATGTTGATATACCGGCTATTTTCATCTTCATAATGTACGTACTCCATCACAACCCTGAGAGCCTTTTCTCTCACAAGCTTGTTCAGTGGCCAACGTGAAAGGAGAGGTTCAACCAAAACGTGAAGACTGTCCCATACCAAATCTTGAATAGTAGGATGAGGGTAATACATGTCTTCCTACACACGGAACAAGATAAGATTGTTGCAAACTTAATTCTACCAACAAAAGAGGAATCTGAAGAGAAAGAAGAGTGTTGAACTAGCCTTTGCGCATAGATGCCGTGCTGTGTTCCAATTGATATCTTCATAAGCCTGTACGTAGAGTTCTTCCCGGAGTTGCAAAACTAAAGGTGTTACTGGACCAACAAATCTCTTCCCATAAAAGTAGGACATGAACAGATAAACCAGTCGGCAGAAGCATGTAGTTTTCCCTGTGTTACAACATCATATCGCATGTTTTAAAGCTAAACCATAAAGTACATTACCAAAAGGAAAAAACACACAAACCAAGATGTATTGGAAGAAAAGAAGGTAGAAGCCACATCTCTGGAGGCATGGGGATAGTTCCACTCCACTCATAGACTCCGAGCATCTACGCAAATAAATTGAGTGAACAATGAATATAACACAGTCTCTAGTTCTTTCATACTTAACGCATGTGTCTCAAATCTTACAGAAAGCCAAGATTTCCCCCAAGAAGGAATGTAGGTCACACCACCATGATCAAGAATCCATTGACGAGCAGACTTGCACGCCTGTCCTGGTCCTCCGTCTGGACCTTCTCCAAGAATACGCAAGCATATGTAGTTCAGTGCGGTGCAAAACATGCCGCTCTTGCCTTCTATGTGTAATCCCCACCCACCATCTTCATTCTGAAAAGCAAAACATAACACAATTTATATCAGATCACTATGCAACGCTACCTCTGGACACAATCGAGTGAAACATTAGTTTTGCCCCCAAAATTCTGTTTTATAATAGCAAGAAATTTGTTTTTCCTAAAAAAAATATTGAAAATATAATTTAAAATAAATTTATTTAATTATAAATATAAATAGCAAAATTGCAATTGGTAACATAGTTTTTGATAAAGTTAAATTTATCTAGATATTTAAATACATCAATCTATTGTGAAACAACAAAAATCACCTAAAACATCATTGAAACTGAGAGTGTATATAAGTTCCTTAAAAAAAAAGAGAGAGAGAGTATATAAATATAAGTATAGGTTTCCAAATTATTTTAAAATCTCGGGATCTTTCAATATGTTTCACTTTCCTCTAGAATTTACCAACACGAGTTACCGCAACATTGTACCTGGTGACAATAGATATATCGAAGCGTCTCTTTCTGATGCTCTGCACTGAGTATCTCCTCAAGATGTCCTGTTATATAGAAAGAGAACACCTGCAACAACAACAAAAATATATATATTATTGCTTCCCAAGCAACATAGAAACGCTAAGGGAATAAAAACCGACCCCAGGATCGACCGTATTCAGGTAAAAAAGACTTACCATCTGGGGAACGTAGAAGAGTGGGCCTGTGATTTCAGCTGGCCAGTGACCGTCGCTGCTCTGTAACGCTGAGAAGTAATGGACGGATCTTCGTAATGCTTTGGTGGCTGCTTCGTTGGCGATTGTCTCGGCGTCATCGATCTTCACTGGTGGGATTACTTGCTCAAATTTCTTCTCTTTTAGAAACTAAAGTTTTATAAATGGTTAATATGTTAAAACAGTTTTAAAAATGTTAATATGTTTTTTTATATGTGAATATGTTAAAACAGTTTTAAAAATGTTAATATGTTAAAACATCTTCTGTAACGCTCTTGAATTTCATGAAAACATAATTTTGATATTTCATATAAATATATAAATAAAGTAAAACGAATCAAAATATAAATATTTTTTACTTAAGAAAATAAAAAGCCACATACTTGCATGCGCCATAAAAGATCGTTGCAAGCTCTAACTCGATGGCGATTCTCGTAGAAACTACGGCGAGCCTCTTCGACTGACTCTCGTTCCTCCGACGTGCTGCCATTTGGATCAAACTCCCATATTTGCCGACCAGCGAAGTTGTTAGTACTGATCAAAAACGGTTCATCATCTCCATTCCCTTGTCCTATTTTCAACCTCCACATTTTCCACTTAAAGAAGTAAAAAGAAGAAGAGTATTATATATTGGTGATAAAAAAAAAAGAAGATGGTATTCATATATTCACAAGTTTTTACATTCGCCACTTTTCTATCTACCAAAGAGAGGATGCATATCTACTATAACGAGAGGATGCATGTAAGAGAGAGAGAGAGAGAAAAAGAGGATTGATTACATATGTGATGGTACGGAGCTAATTTTCTTCTATGAAGACTTGGATAGCTTTTGAATGAAGTGCTCTAAATGATACTTCAAGGCGTTTAATGTGCTATGTATATATACAATTGTTAGCAGACTAGTATATCATCACTCCTACTATTTTATTTATTTTTACATCGTGTCCCTGTCAACTTTGCCTTGCAAGTCGGAAATCTACATTACTGTTTTTGGTCTTAATTATTAGAAACTGGCTCCACCTTCTTATTAATTTAAGTATTTTCCTTGAATGTATGTTTGTGCATGGGACGATTCAATATTCTATCAATCACCTTTTTTATTTAATTTTGACGTTTTATAAAAAATATATTGTAAATGACATGTATTTTTTCGTCAACTGGTTTCTGTATTCTTTTTTTGACATAAACTGGTTTCTGTATTCTTCCGAACAAGTATTATTCTAAATCTGATTTGCTATTTACTACTTTTTCCGTTTTATATTATTATTAAGTGTCATCGTAAAAAAAATTCTTTGCAAAATAAGTATTGTTATAGAATTTTAACGCATTATTTAAATTTTTTCTCTTGTTTATTTTTCTAATGGTTAAAATACGAGTAGACACGTGGATAATAATGTTTTATACTGAAAATATACGAAATTAAATGATTTTTTAATTTGTGTATAGAAATCTAAAATAATACTTAACATGAAACAGAAGGAATAAAATTTTAATAAAACTCACATATTTATTGACATGGTCATTCTAGAAAATACTAGTCCCCACGAAAAGATACGAATCACAAAAGTCAGATTCACTCATCTGTACTTGACTTATACTATTCCTTTTCTT
The DNA here is from genome assembly GCF_000801105.2 of Raphanus sativus. Taxonomy (NCBI): domain Eukaryota; kingdom Viridiplantae; phylum Streptophyta; class Magnoliopsida; order Brassicales; family Brassicaceae; genus Raphanus; species Raphanus sativus. The sequence goes on from NW_026617589.1 coordinate 13,845, forward strand.
TATAAAGTCATCTACTGAAAAATATAAAAATGCTTTTAAAATATTTGTTTTAAAATTTTTAAAACATTTATCTACAATTTAGCACTAATATAGTTATTTGTTTTAAAAATGCATTTAACTCCTGATCATAAAAATGCATTTAAAATATCCTACACCAGTAATATAGTTATTTGTTTTAAAAATTTAAAAATATTTATCTACAATATTACATTTAAATATTTGTTGTGCGTGACTTTTTTCTTTCAGTCGTCAAGAAAACCACGTGATTTCAACATATGGGTTTATCCTACGTTGGCCCATTAACTCCTGACTAGGCCCAATTTTGTTTTTTTTTCATATCTCCTCCGCCTCATCGGAAAAGTTTCAGTCCAGAGACGGAATCTGGGGAGACAACGTAAGGATATTGTTTTATAAAATTGTATTCGTCTTCTCTCTTTGGAGTTTGTATCTAGAGTTTCACTGACGTGTTTTCTAGTTTCTCGTGGATCAATAGTAGAATCCGGTAAATTTCACATGATCCGAGATTGATTACGTATAATGTACGTACTCCATCCATTTCTCTTCGATGAAGACTTGCGACTTGGATAGCTTTTGAATGAAGCAGATGACACTGGTATGTATAATGTACGTACTCCCATTTCAAATTGATTCATGTTTTAGCTTTTTCACAGTATAAATTTCAGTATTAAATTTTTCTATCATTTTAAACCAATAAAAATTTAGTCAATACAATTAATTTTTTCAAAATTTATAATTAGTCATTATTAATTGATAAAAAATACATTAAAACATACAAAATATACCATTTTGAAACAATATAGTATTTTTCAAAAACATGTATCTTTATGAAATGGATTAGTGTATACAATTGTTAATTTCATCATATTCATACCATACCTTCTTCTTCGTTTTCATTTCTTGTGTCTTATCCTTGTCATTCGCCTCGTAAGTCGGAATCCGACATTATTATTTTTGGTCTCATTCATCAGAATCCGTAGCACATTAATTATAAGATTTCTCTTGAATGTACTCAAAAGTTTGTCGTTGTTATATGCTGAATATATATTATTTCAAAAAACTTTTGACGTTTTATTAAGCATGTAAATAGCGGAAATTATTTATATTTTAAAGTAAAAAATACTCCTATATCCAACCAATTTTTCTGAATTCCTCAAAAAAGTATTAGTTAGATTGAAGTTGCATTTCTTTTTTAAATTGCTCAAAAGCAATCAAATTGATACTAGCTAACATATTTTAAATGTTGAAACTTTTTACTATTATTTTTAACCATCAAATTAACATTGTATTACAAAGAAATCTCCAATCTAATTTATTTATTCATTAGGTAAAATGCTGACATGTATTTTGGTAAAAGTAATAACATGTCAGTTTTTTCTACTTTTGCCAATAGTACATGTTAGTTATTTTGTTTGGTGAAGATGAATATATAAATTAGAATTATTTTTTTGTAATATGAATGTCAATTTTATGATTAAAAATACTAGTCAAAAACTTCTATATTTAAAATGTTAGCGAGTAATACTAGTAGTACTATTTGCATGCTTTAGGTTTGAGAAGCATTATGGAAGGATGGTAACAGGTTCGGTATGTGTGACAAAAGCAATGCAACATGAACTGGATCTGAATTGGGGAGTGAAGTAAGATGAAATATCTCATATATCATATACCTGTAACATTTTGGTTCTGAAGTGAAGAAGATTGTGCGATTCTGATTTTTTTTGCAATAATGTTATATATTGAAGAACAGAGCCAGATTTTTGTATGATCAAGCCTCGTGAGTTGGTATTTTCTTCAATCTAGACTAGCTCTTTCTAATCTCTTTCACACAGGTACCAGAAAATTTGGTTACTTCTTTAGTTGTTTAGCCGAGTGAAGAAAGGTCTTTTGTTTACCATATTGATGCCAACTGAAGAAGTAAATGTGGTCCTAATGGACGCATCATGATATCCATGCATTGCATGTCATGTCTCAGACTGCGGATTTATGAAAGAGGAAACTCAAAGTCGGTGGTGGCCTTGATTGTTTTCCACACAATTTTTTTTGTTCCTTTTGTACAGAGCCGGACTTGAACGGAGTCTCACGAAACATACGTATGGGGCCCCCACCTCATGGGGCCCCCAGTTCCAAATTTTTTTTTCTTTTGTAGAATGGCTTTGTAAATATGTAATGAGATGTTAACATTCCCTAGACTATATTTGCGAAGTGATTTTGCCACATGTCCTCTCTATAATCAATTTCATAAAACAAATATGACATGGTTATTGAAATTGATGACATGACTTCCAAAAAAATATGACATGGATAATTTCATTTAATGCTCATATATATTTTTTTGGAAAACTTTTTAGAATATGTCAATAACACATATATTACATTTAATGTTGATTTATATTTTTAGTAAACTTTTTAGAATATGGTAATAACTCATAAATTATCACTAAAAATATATTCAAATATGACATTTTTTTAATTTCGAAATATTATTTAATTAATGAAAAAAATATATAATTAAGCTAAAACTAAAAAACGAAAATTAATTTATT